>NC_134490.1:75808882-75878669 GCF_040206685.1 Ascaphus truei | reverse complement strand
CACACAGACAGGAGAGCAGTGGAGGCAGCGACGGTTGTGAGTGACTGGGGGGAGGGGGGGAGGAAAGGCATGCAATCCGTGCAGGACAGACAAATGTACAACTAACTCCCCCCCCCTCCCAACACCCCCACTACCTTTTCCTATCACCCGGGGCAGAAGGGGACGGGACACCGCGCAGCCACCAGCAGACAGAGGAGCAGGAAGGCAGACACACACACTCACCGTGTGCTCTGCACAAAGTGGAAGCCCCGCCCCCAGCTTCCTCTCTCCTGCAGCCAATCCCCTGCGGCCCGGCCAGCATGAAGGAGCGATAATGGGGAGGGATAAGTGGAGGGATGGTGGGGAGTGATAAATCGCGGCGCCCCTCTAGGCAGACCACGGTGCACAATGGCGCCGCATCGCACAGATTGGGGATCACTGGGCTGGGCCGAAAATATGTTCGTTGTGGGCCGCATGCGGCCCGCAGGCTGCGAGTTTGACATGCTTGCTGTAGTAGCAAAGGAGTGAGAGGGAGTAGGCGGTATGATACATTTTATTGGACCAACAAGTAGTTGATATGTTTCAAGCTTTCAAAGCTCTCGTGTCCTTCATCAGGTGTTGGACCCTGAGAGGTTTGAAAGCTTGTAATATTTCAACTACTTGTTAGTCAAATAAAAGGTATCATACCGCCTACTCCCTCTCCCTCCTTTGTTACTACAGTACATGGAAGAAAGGACCAACACGGCGACCCACCCTTCTTTGCTTACGCTTTACATATGCTTTCTTAGCAATGCTTCCATGCCTGATTTACCAGTGGATAAGTATTTTTAACGTGGTTCAACTTTTTGGATAGAATTGGGTTATTAATGCACTATACCTGTTGTGAGTTCTGTACATGATATTGATTGTGTGTAGTTGTTATTCTACAGAGAGACTGTTACTTGTTTTATACACTAATCTATTTCTTATAAGATCTAACATACGCAAAAACAATAATGTTTCGTGTGCTCTTTGAGTGCTGGCTGGGGACCGTACTATTTTTCCTGGTATTAGACATGTTAATTTATATGCATGCCTAGGTCAGACCAACTCAGATCTGCGGCTACAGGCAGTACAGTCCTCCCCACCAAGCTATCCACCATTACCACCAGCCACTCCACTAGTTAATTACCAATTGTAGTATACTACTTGTAGTGCACACAACACAAGATCACACCGCTCCCTAGAAATAGAATACTGTATAATTGCTTAGACTTGGCAATGGGTGCAAACTATTTACTCAGGATACAGATATCGAGTAGATGCGTGACTGACACAAGGTCAGTGAATCATCTAAAAGAAGGTACATTCTATTAGTGCACTCCTAGGCTAACTTTATTTATTATAATATTTACATAGAATAACTACATGTGCTAAGTGAAATAAGTGATATATAGTGAATAATACAATTATTGTATATATTAAAAGCGTTCTGCCGTGAATTACAACAGAGGACTGGACAGTTCCTATCTCATCAGAGAGCGGAATCAAGCCCTGAGTAAGCCTTTGATGTGGCGCTCTGCACCAAGTCAGCTAGGACTCCCCCGGTATGTCCCGTCTTTTGTAAGTATAGGTCTGATTGTGTTTTTCTGCTGTGCTTGCTGGCTCCGAATGGAATAAAAATTCTTTATTGAATTGCTTTGTCCAGTCCGATGCCTTCATTCCTGCTATAAGTTGTGGTATTCCGTGACAATGCACAAATATCATAAGTAACAAAATTATGATATATCTCCACATATAAACAGTCAAGCTGCAGAAAGCTAATTCTTGATTCTACTAAAGGAAGGGGTCCTCATGTACAACTAGCACGTACTGTAATATCCTCTCCTGGCCAGTATCTGTTGTAATCAAAGAGCAAAAATGTCTGCTTACAGTTTTTAAGTCAGGATGTCAATCTACAGTATGGCCTTCAGTTTAGGACCAAGAGTAATGCCATTCCATTAGGAAATCATTGCAAGCATGGACAGCATCCTGGGGAAAAAAACATGGCTCTGACATAATTAAGTTCTATTTTTGAGAAAGCAAGATAGGGATAAGATCGTGTTCAACCGTTTCAGACTCCCTGTGTTGAGGTCGTGGATCCAGTAGCATTATAATAATATTATTCTTATTAATAATAATAAACTGCTATACTATTGTAGACAGTATACACAGTACACAGTAGAGCCCAGGCCAAACCCCAGCCCAGGGATACACAGGTCAGCCCTTCAATGTGGTTAGACTCAGATCAGATTAATCTGCTGCAACTACTACAGGTCAGACTCAGTCAGCTCAGAAGAACAGACATCAGCCCGGCAGTAGCACCGCCAGCCACTCCACTACTTATTACCAATTGTACTATAAATAGCACTGCATCGTGGGTCAAGAGATGGTGTCATAGTAGGAAACGTATGGTGAAGACAGCAAAGGTAAGAAACACATTGATTGTATGTTGTTTAATTGTGTATTTTTTAGGTTGCCCATTGACTGCAAATGGTTATATCTATGCCCCTTTCTGGGTATAGTTAAGCACAGTGACAAGCAATAATTTTTTGGGCAAATGTTTGTTTTTTATTTCATTGCAATGTATTGTATTTTTTGTTATGCACTTTTATTTTCGGTTGCCCATTCATTGTCAGTGTGGCAATCCATGCCCTTATTGTGGGCATGGGTTACCACAGTCACAATCAATGGCTTTATTGTCAAATGCTTGTTTTTATTTAAATGTCATGCGTTTTATTTTGTGCCTCTTTTTTTTTTATAGCTTGGCCATTCATTGCCATTGTGGCAATTCATGCCCATATTGGGTGCATGGTTTACCACTGTGACAATCAATGGGTAGAGGGGGTGGTGGTAGTTGCCTCGGGGAGGGTGGTTAGGCATACCGAGTGGGTAGTGGGGGTGGGGGGGGTTTAACCCCTTAATTATTATAGCGGTTACTAACCGCTAAGGTGATTAAGGGGTTAGTGGCCAGCAGTTTGTTTTTGTATTGTAATGTTGCTGCCCAAATATCATAAGTAACAAAATTATGATATATCTCCACATATAAACAGTCAAGCTGCAGAAAGCTATTTATTGATTCTACTAAAGGAAGGGATTCCTCATCAAAGGGTGAGGACAGGGAGGACGAGGAGGATGAGGAGTTAGATGGGGACAACCTTCATCCTGGCAGGGGAAAGTACAAGTTTAATTTACTTTATGCTGGCTGGGTAACGTATTTTTAATGGGCAAATGCGCTATTATCCATATCTGGTTAATAGGAATGTTGCCCATTACAGTGTATATTGTGGTTTGAGGGGGGATTGTCTTGATTTTTATTGTATTGCACTATAATGGGGGGGGGAATGAATGGGGAAAAGTGCAATTAGCCATCTTTGGCTAATAGCCCTTTTACCCATTCTGGTGTGGTGTTTTTGGTACAGGGGATGGGTGAAGGTGGTTGTTGCCCCAGTATGGTGTTTAGGCCTTGCAGGAGGGTAGCGTGAGGGGTTAACCCCTTCATCACCTTAGTGGTTATAACTGCTAAGGTAATGAAGAGGTTAACTTTTACTGCCAACCTCCCGTAAGCCTTAAACACCCACCCTGGGGCAACTACCAACTTCACCCACCCCCGTACCAACAAAAAAGCATTGCCTGCTATTTAACCCCTTCATTACCCTAGTGGTTAGCCGCTAAGGTAATGAAACTGGCTGCAATTTTATTTTTACTGCACAGGATTAAATCCGGGGGTCTTCGGAGCTTAAATAAATATGCGGGTCAGCTCCAAAAGCTTCTGGAGACCCCCGATATAAATCCTATGCAGTAAAATTAAAAGAGACTCCTTGTTATGAAAAATAGCAATTCGGATCTAGCCACCCTTCAGCTGGCGAGAAAAGAATACAAGTAGAACTACTAGCTGAGGGACCCAGCATTGCCCGGGATGTAAATCCCTAATAATTGTTTGGTGGGGTGGTGAATCTTGGGTGGGTGGTGAATCTTGGGTGGGTGGTGAATCTTCGGTGGGTGGGTAGGGTGAATCATGGTTGGGTAAATCTTGGGTGGGTGGGTGTTTGGGGGGGTGAATTTTGGTTGGGTGGGGGTGAATCTTTGGTTGAATCTTGGGTTGAATCTTGGGTGGGTGGGTGGGGGGGTGGATCTTGGGGGGGTGAATCTTTGGGGTGAATCTTGGGTTGGTGGGGGTTTGAATCGTGGGTGGGTGGGTGAATCTTGGTTTTGAATCTTGGGTGGGTAGGGTGTGTGAATCTTGGGTGGGTGGGGGGGTGAATCTTCTTTGAATCTTGGGGGTGAATCTTGGGTTGGGGGGGTGAATCTTGGGTGGGTGGGGTGGGTGAATCTTGGGTGGGTGGGGTGGGTGAATCTTGGGGGGGTGTTCCCCCCATCCCAGGTGATAGATTCCCCCCCCCTCTGTCCCCTGCACATGTTTTCCCCCCCCTCTCCACCCCTCCCCGGCGCTTCCGGCGGTCCCCGCTGAGGGGAGGGGAGAGAGAACGGGGCCCAGGTGGTGAGGAGAAGCAGCGTGCGCTCCTTCCACCCCCCTCCTGAGTGAAACTGGAGGCTTTCCCCCAAAACAGAGTCTGCGACGGAGGAGCCAGCAGAGGCGACAGTCACGTTCCCCCCTCACCTGTGTCAGCGGTGGGTGAGAGTGTGGCAGTTGGGTATGTTAGGTCAAAGAACCACGCAGGCCAATGAGAGGTGTGCGGGTTCGGGGCCGGGCCATGAACCAATCAGATTGGCCAGAGGCTGAGTCACAGACCAACGGACCAATCAGATTGCCCGGAAGCACAGCAAACAAACAACGTTTTCAGTTTTATATATATAGATATCCATATCAGAGTTTAGTGAATAGCAGTTGGTGGCAAAAAATGCGAGTTTGGGCCTTTTTTCAGCTACCGCACGGCTTGATATAGCCAGAGTGTTATAGCTTGGTAAAAGGCTGTTTTAGTGCAATATTGCCCTGTTATCGGAGCTTTGTGAATAGCTACACATGCAATATTGCTCTAAAAGGCACTTATGGTGCAAAAATGCACTTATCGAAGTTTAGTGAATAGGCCACTTAGACTCTTACTTCTATACTGTATGCCATATAAATGCTGCCACATCCACTTTATCCTAGTGGTGCTAGAGTATGCAAGGTGTTTATCCAAAATGCCTCCCGGCGGCTCAGTTTATTAAAACGGTCTCCACCGCTTCCATCTAGATTAACTTCCTCCAGTTCCTTGACTGTTAGACCATCAGTTTTACAGTCACGGAGATCTGGAAAAATGTTTAGTAACCCTGTGAGTCTCCAAACCCTTTTCTAAATTTCTAAGAAAGAGTTTTTAACATTATTTTTGTTCTTCCAACATACTGCTTCTTGTACTGACATTCCAATACATAAAGATACAGTACATGCTGTTAGAATTAATTAATGATTTGATTGTGTTTTGCCTGTGACACACTACATCATAATGGAAGTGTGTGCTGTGTCAAAATGTGAACAGGTGATACACTTGGTCTTTGGGCACTTGAAACAAGCTTGGGGTTTCTGGGTGAAATCAATGACAGAGGACTAACTTTTACTAGTATCACAATACTGCACCCAGATAGAATTTCTATATGTAGAACTTTCCTGCTCTGAAGATGAAAACATCATTACAAAAAAATTCTGAACTAGTTTGTACTGTAACGGACTGCTAGATGCCCAGAGTGGTCACCATGAAAAATGGGTACACAACATACCTTTCAGACACTTTGAAAGACTAAGGGTATCATGCAGTAAGCGGCGGAAAAATGCATTAGCCAGTTTAGCAATTAGCCATGTTTTTGGCGTGTTAAACTGGCTGTATGCTGTAAGGGGCGAATCCCTGGCGAATGAATTAGCCACCACCATTTGATGAAATGGCGTGTAACCGGTGGCGGGACGGCTGCCTGGCGAGAAACTGCCGAGAAGCCGTCCCCTGCCGAGTTGTGTTTGCAGCAGAGAGAGATCCGCTGCTCTCTCGGCGCAAACATCAGCACAATAAAAATTATTTTTAAAACAACTTTTATTCATAGTGTACATGTGCAGGGGGTCTCCGGAGCTGAACCGCATTGGTTTCAGGTCGGTGGACCCTCTGCTTCCCGAGATACAGACCCCTTTATCAGGTGCCGGTATCCCTCTGCATTTAAAGGTCCCGATCACGTGACTGCGGAATGTAAACAAAGCAGAGGGATACCGGCACCCCATAAAGGGGTCCGTATCTCAGGAAGCAGGGGGTCCCCGGACCTAAAACAAAAGCGCTTCAGCTCCGGAGACCCTCTGCACATCTACACTATGAGTAAAACACAAATATCAATAAAGACTCGTTCCTTACCTTACAGGGTATCTGCTATGGTAGCGAAGCAGCATTAATATTTATTTAATAATACTGTACAGTGAGCAGGGGGTCCTCCGAGCTAAACCACATCACTTTGTGGACCAGGGACCCCCTGCTTCCCGAGTTACAGGCCCCGGTATGTGTGATCGGATGGGCAGTGTCGCTGCCATGTTTATAGCATCCCATACGCTACGTGCCCGCAACAAACATGGCGTCCACACTGTAACCGATGCCCCAAACCGGGTCCTGTAACTCGGGAAGCAGGGGGTCTCTGAGCCACAAATAAATGAGGTTCAGCTCAGGGGGCCCCCTGCTTCCGCACAATATTATTAAAATACATTAATGCTGCTTCATTACCATAGTGGATAGCCGCTATGGCAATGAAGGGGTTAACGCATAATAGCATGTTTATTGGGGACAAATGCCCCCAATAAGCATAGCAGCAATACACAACATACAATACAGTAATGGGCAACATTACTATTATCCACAAATGGATAATAGTAATGTTGTCCATTTAAAATACTTACTGAACAATAAAGACATTAAATACATATAGCACTCACCCATGTGCGGCTGCCACGATGAAGGCCATCCTCATCTTCATCCTGCCCATGCCCCATCCGCTTCTGCAAAACAGACAGAAGAATAAAAACATCCAATGTAATGTCCCCTAACCCCTTAATCACCATAGCGGTTATTAATCGCTACAGTCATTAAGGGGTTAACCCACCCTCACCCACTACCCACAAGGGAGGCCTACCACATACCCTTGGGGCCAATACACCCTCCTCCCAACACATACAGTACAATAATGTGCCAAATAACTATTATCCACATATCCTTCTAAAGCATTGTGATGCGTAAGATTTAAATGTGCCTAACCAACTGTTTTTCTTCGCTTCATAGCTAGACAGTGATAATGAGAATTCTATAATTAGAGAAATTAGAGACAGATACATCTGGTCCAACTTTTCAAAGATAACTGGTTCAAACTTGCTCTTTACAATTGTCTTAAATGTCTGGGGAACAATAAGAAGACTGTGATTGTGTAGAGTACCAAAAACAGTGCTAGAGAAGTAAGTTGAATGGTCTGTGCAAAAGATACTCATAAGTTTTCTATATACACAGTAGGGTTGTGAGCAGTGTTGAAAAATGGATCCGTCAATGGGACAATTCTTTTTCACTACTTTCTCAAAACATCCTGGAATTTTAAACCCACTGGCAAATATGTAAAAATTTGCTTTGCCTTTTGTTATTGTAATTTTTTAGAAAAAAATGAGGAATTCCCACATATATTTTAGTAATATTGCCGATTTATTCACTTTGCAATTTAAATTTGTCAAATATTTGCCAATTGCTTCCACCTCCATTTTTTTTATTAATCACAATTTAATTTAATTTTTAAAACAATAATAATAATAATAATAATAATAATACATTTAAAAAACATTAGCGGTAGTTGTTCTCAAACTCCTGTGATTTCACAAATTTGAACTTTGGCAAAAAATCCACCCATCTCTAGAATCATCCAAACAAAACTAGAGCAGCTGACCTGGAATTAACCAGCACTCATAGATGCGAGTGAGTCTACATTTTCAATTCCCTTTTGACATACCTGGTACGTCCTAGGCAAATGCTAATTTTCTAGGGGGTGATCGGGATGACCGCTCTAAGGGCGCGGCCAACCTGATCGAAACAGAAGTGGAGTTCCCTCCACTTCCATTTCCTGTATACAGGGACCCGCCGGGGGTTCCCTGGCACTGGAAAGTTTAACTGCAAGTTGTTTGCCTGAACCAACGCAAGTGAAAGAGAAAAGGATTTGACAACAGTTAAGTGCATTAACCCACTTTTCAAAAATAAAGAAGATTAAAAGGGTAAAACAAGATGTACTTTTTCCTACTTTTAGGTTCATCCCTCCTGTCTCCGTCCATTGTTATCTTGTGAGAAGTTGAAATGGCTCTTTGCTATTCAAAGCTCAGAAGAATAAGTACAGCACATGAAAAGCAACAAAAATGTTACCATTATCTGAAAGCATCTATGTTTTAAAGTCTACTGTAGTAGTGTTCAGTGATAAAATATTTAGCATTTTGGTTGAAAAGTTCAAGTTATTTAAAGGTAAAATATTTATAGATGAACTATTCACCTCTGTCGTTATAAGAAGAGCGTCCCACTGACACACACTGTATGATTAACATCTTCTATGCATTCAAACCACAGATGGCACGACAGACACTTATTCTAACACATCTATATAAAAAGAGCTATGGGACTCCAAGATGCACGTTTTACTAGACCCAGTCACAAACTCTTGAGAAGCAGCTTAAAATGGTTGAAAAAACATTTGATTATAATCACTCATTTGATCTCACTTTTTTTTAAATGAACAAATCTTTACATACTGTAAACTGTATAAAAAAACAGCAAAAAGAACAAAAACGTGTACCAAGAGGCAATGCCAGTGTATGGTATGTATATGGTATATGGTATGTGTATGGTATGTGCCTGAAGCCCCTACAAATGAGGTGGAGGCTAAGTGATCAGTAGAGCGATTAACCCTAAGCTGCTACAAGCGATGAATATACCACAGGTGCATGTGGTATATCTCTCGTAGCAGTAAACACTAGATCATCAGGTTGCACAGATAATTAATAATAACAACTGTTAGATAGATGTAGTCAAAAGGCAACGATTGACGGCAGAAATTCAACACGTGAATTAAGTAGCACCTTGCCAAAAGACAGTTAATATGAAGTGATGGCAATTGCCAAAACCAAAAAAGTCCATACAAAGTCCATAGATGGGTGTAAATTACTGCCCCTGTGTACGTTAACCAGTCCTCTACAGAGAACCTCAAAAGTAAAAGAAAAAGAAATGAGGTCACAACAAGTAAGGCCTCGGGCATGGTCAGCGCTTAGGCGCTGACCCGTGATGAGGCGCGCTGGCGCTTACCAGTGAGCCCCTGCAGCCGCAATGAGAGCGGCTTTAGCAGGGGCTCGCGCACGCTTCAGCAAGCGTGCGGAAACGTGGCTCTTATGAGAATTTTAAATATAAGCGCTCAAGGGAGCGCAGGGCCGGTCACGTGAGCGGTTCACGCAATGAGGGCAAACCAGCTCTATGACGTCACAGCCCCCCCCCCTCCCCCCGACACACCCCCAAGGCCAGGGAAAGCACCCGCTTTCCCTCAGCCTCCACGCGCCAAAGCACGGCTGCGGTCCTATAGACACAGCCTAAGGAGAACACAACCTTTATAGTATAAGAATAAAAGCAACAGTAGTACCATGCACTGGAATACACAAATGTATAAAATCAGTGTTGCACTAAAAGAATAATGAGACAGCATAATTGCATAAATCTGTATAAAGCCCATATCACATAATAACATTTAAAAGCCTTAATAATGGGATTCAAAGTTTGAGTGTTATGTGTTGTGAGTCATAAATGGGAATTGGGTACAATCGCCTCCATTATAAGTCTCTCCTTGTCTTATGTTGTCAATTACTGCTACTCTAATTGCCATTGTTTTTACGTTTCCCCCCTCTGTATTGTCATTGTGTAAAGTGCTTTAATAAGCCTGGTGGTGTTTTTTTTTTTTGTTGTTTCCTTTTTGGTCCAATTTTGAAGATTGGGCACTAATTTGATGGAGATTAGTAGGAAAATATATTGGAGTCATGTATCAATATTACAAAACGATAGCACTATGCATTATGGGGTTATTTGTCAATTTGTCTTTTTTTCCTGTCATCAAAAATATCTGATAATATCCTGTGTCAAAGGTAAGAAAGTTCATTAAGAAGCTGGATAAGTGAAAAGGAAGGGTCAACCAAAATAATATGTGGGAATGCACACCTTCACAAATCCCGACTTGTTGTTATAACCCCTCTAATTGACCTCAGACTAACACGTACTGCTGAGGCATGGTCCTGAGTCCTCTTACTATATGCATTACCCCAGACGTGGTGATAGGTCAGGCAAACAGAGGCAGAGTACATTAATTGGATGATTGAGTGAGTGAGTGAGCGAGCGTAACGTAGAAGTGAAGACTTCTACTAGACTTTGTGACCTCTTTGGTTGTGTGTTTTTGTTTGTGTGTTCCCTCTCCACAGGTCAAGTGCTGAGCTACGCAAACCTCTTCATGGGTTAATGGCTGGATGACCATATTTGGTCAAATGCAGAGTTCGCGTGAGCCTGGTCACGTGGCACAGATACGTAGATGACTTGAATAAAAAAGGTGCACTTCCTTGACTTTCACAATCATTTTGCCTCGGGTGCACGCCCGACGCCAAAGGCGCAAATGGTATAAGTATCAACTCTCCTACAAGAGGAGAAAATAGACGCACTCCAGAGGTCTGCTACTGTACAAACGTAGAAAAGGGTTTATTCAAACAAAGATCCAAGTTATGGATCAAAACGTCGATTCTGTTTACTTGGAAGGTAAGGAAAGAAAGTATTAATGATATTTTACTGTTACAAATTTTAATTCACATCTCAAATGAGTGAGACTGAGAGATTTGTTTTGACCTCACCGTGTATGTAGAAGATAACAGTTTAAAAACCAAAACTTTCTTTAAACCACTTGATAGTAATAATGTTATATTACAAACTAGCTGTGGACACCCTAAATGGAAAGAGAACATCCCTTTCCGGCAATATACTGTAGAAGATTAAAAAGAAATTGTTTTGTCCACAGCATCTAAAACAGCATGCAATGTCACTTATTTGGTGGAGATGTCCAAAACTAGCACCCCTATGGAAGCTTGTCTTCCAACTTATTAATAGGTTGCTAAATGTTAAATTGAGTCCTGACCCATTGGTTTCCCTCCTGGGAAGACCTATTCAAGATATGCCGTGAGCCTCAGGCAAGCTGATTGCTCATACTATGTCAGCCACAAGATGCGGTATTGCGGCGTCCTGGAAAAAATAGGAAGCTCCCTCTGTAGCTATGGTTAAACATAGGATATGGCATATCTCTGTTATGGAAAAGCTCACTGCATTCCTGAGAGAGAACTGCGAGAAGCTTTCCCAGATCTGGGATCCTTGGTTCGCCAGAGAAGGGGGGCAGAGAGACAACAGAGAACTGGCCTTTATATTGGATGGAAAAATTGTTTCCCCTGAGGCTGTTCGGGCAAGGCCTGAAGCAAGGAATATTTGTTACAGATAATAGATACAGGAAAATAGACAAGTTAAAACCCTAAAAAGCTGGTAAAGAAGGTACCCCCTCCCCTCCCTCCTTTCCTATGTATTTGTCTAGTCTATTATTTAAAAGTGTTGTTACACTGGCGACACACTTTATTCGAGCTCGGCTAGTCCCACGAATTCGGGTATACCCGGGTGTATTGAGGTTTGTGACTGTTTTCTGCCCGAGTGCATTGAGTTATTTTCCGGCAGGGATTGAAGCATTTTATTCCCGTTGGCTGCAATACTGCACAGTACATATATATATACTGCATTACAATTCATGAATTTATGCCATCTGGTAGACACGCGAAGCATTGCAGCCTATTAAATCCTAATCATTATAATTTAACAGATCAGCCGCCCATCAGCCAGGCATGAACCCAGGCTGGGAAGGCAAATGCAACGGGGCTTGTCAGAGGTGAGGAGCGGCGCATTCCAGGTATCTGCCAGGTACATACCGGGTATTTGCTCGAATAAAGTGTGTCGGTGCAGTATTAGTAGTTGTTAATTTGGCCCCATCAATGTATGCGAAAACTTCTAGTTGTGGTCCTAAATGTTCCCTTTTTATTTTCTATATCCCATTGAAAACTGCAAATAAAATTAAGTTAAAAAAAAAATTGCATGGATGAAAATGTCTTTATACAACAGTCTGAAACTCTAACCAAAAGCTTTATGGAACGCAATTATAAGACATGTAAAATAGATGAAGCACTCCAAAAATGTATGATATTGAATAGAAGAGACTTGTAAAAGGCAGGAAAGAAGGGTGGCTATAACCAAGGGCTTCTTTGATTGTAGACTGTGCAAAACATGCCAGTTTAGTTAAAAATAAATAAAGATTCGTTCAAATCCAATGTATCAGGAAATACATTTACAGTAGCTAAGCATATTCATTGTAGAATAGACCATGTGGTCTACATATTGGAGAGCCCTTGTGGACTACTGTACAATATGTAGGGAGTAGTAACTCATCCCTTGAGAGTCAGAATCCTGGAGCTCCTGGGAAATATCAGGAAAAAACCCATGACACATAATATGTCAAAACATTTCCTTATGTGCCACCGATCAGACCCAAAAGGCTCAAGCTGTATGGGCATAGAACACGTTTTGCCCCATTGGAGAGGGGAGACAGAAACATTGAACTTATGAAACGTGAGACGTTTTGGATCCACCAGTAGAGGACTTTGAGCTACCTATGGGGTTAAAAGTAGTCATCAAAATTGGAGATTTTTTGGTCTAACTTTTTTAGTCCCTTTTCAGTATTTAATAATTTGTGCTTATTGTTAATTTTCCTCTGTGATACAGTATTGTATCATCAGTCACTTCTTTTGACAAATACATTTTTAGGAGTTTAAATCCCCACTTTTTGGTTTATGCTTGAATTATTACATTTTACAAAGCTTACAATACTTGTTTTTTTTTCTTTTTTCCCATTTATGTTTTATTCTTATTATATTTTTAATATCTTTATGTACTTCTTTTTATTTGTTATGTATACATTTATTATCAGTATTTGTGTTTTGATAGTATAGGATCTTTTAAAATACTATTATGTCATTAACAATTAGATTGTAAGCTCTTTGGAGCAGGGACTCTTCTTCCTTAATGTTACTTTTATGTCTGAAGCACTTATTCCCATGACCCGTTATTTGTATTATTTGTTATTTATATGATTGTCACGTGTATTACTACTGTGAAGCGCTATGTACATTAATGGCGCTATATAAATACATGCTGCCTACATTTGAAAAAAAAACAAAAAAAAAACCTAGTTACTACTATGACTCTACGGATTAGACTATCTACTACAGTTATCTAGTTAGTAATTGTTCTTCACTTTTTGTGACCATATCACCCTAGTCCGTGTGTACTGATTGTGCAAATTATCTCCCATTTGGAAGTGTCTTTAGTTTATAGATTACACTTTTTAGAGTTTATTTTGAATAATTAAATCTAAATCCATGCGGCTGTTAGATCATTGGTTGTTATTATTATTATTATTATTAGATCTTTTATTTATTTGTTTTGTCCATATAGCTTTCTCTTTATCCATCAGTGCTTAAAATACGCATCCTTTGGATTATTTATTATTTTCCTATACGTATACACACTAAATTTAGATAGAAATTGATAAATTTACAATGTATATACTCTTGGATGTTGCTTATTAGTTATGCTGCTGCTACTTTTGTTAATGATCTTGTTAAGAGACCGTTTTTGTAATATTTCCTCGGGTCCAATTAGAGAATATGTAGGGTGTTTAAGAGTAGTCTAGGTGGCGCGATGAATAATCCTAAGGAAGACGCTCTTTGCAGTGAAGCACAGAGCTTCATCCGAACGTATCCAGGAAGCTGAGAGAGGTGTACGTTTCCTGTGGGTGAACATTCGGGCACTAGACCTGGAAGTGCAGAGCAATGTCGGCGTTCGAGAGATCGGGAGGCGGAGAGAGCAGAGCTATCCATCTTACTGGGAGCTCCCAAAGATTTTAGATATTACGTTTTAAAGAACTGGCACCATGTGAGTGTACTTCTTACGGAGTGCCATTTATATAAAGATTGTTTTATTTCTCCGCACTATCGTCTATTTCTCTGCCTTTCCAGGAGGGTTTATCTGTCATCAGACTACAAGCATTAAGATTTGCCACAGTTTTTTTGCATAAGCCTTTGAAATTTGGGAATATGCGAGTACGATTCTTAACCACCAGATTCCCAGAAGTCAAACACTTTGAATACATAATCCCTGTATTTTGCTTTTTTTCTTGTACTTTTTGGTAACTTCATTGCGCTCCCCTGTTTTGGACAACGTACGACTTGAGAAGGATTGGTGGAACAGTTCTTTTAGGGGGTTGAGCTGCAAAGGGTATCTACTTTTACTTTTCTTTAACATTATGCACTATTTTGACATCCTGATTGTTGCACACTGTTTTTGTTGTTTTAAACCTGTGTAATATCACTTGGGAACACTTTTCTTAATAATGAATGCACCTTAGTTTTTTCACTTGTTTTGTTTCACTTTGTATGTCTTTGTCTTTGAGAGCATCTTTTTGTTCACTGTGCAGGTGGGGAGAGAAACGCTACTTGTAACATTTGTTTTCACTGATAATGGAAAGGTAAGTGATTCAGCTGGATGGCTAGATGTTTTAACCCTTGTCACATATACAGTCACATGCACACAGGTGGTGGTATCCAGGACTGTAACAGGGACTTACCCTGTTCAGAAAACTTGCCTCTAATCCAGCAGTGTGCTGGTTAATTGACCAGCACTTGGCTGATTAGAGGTGTTAGAAAAAGCCTGCCTTTGAGACAGGAATTAAGGACTCCTTAGCTCACATCTGAGCTGAACTAGGAGACAGAGCAGAGATTCCTGAGTCTCCCAATTGGGGGGGGGGGGGGGACTGACCAGAGGAACGGCTGTCTTGAGTTGCAGAAGGACTGGACAGTATGCTGATAGCAAGACAAGGGGACCAGACCTCAAAACCTGGACAGACATTGCTGTAACACACAAAGGTGCTTACCCAGGAAAGCAGAGAGGACTTCCCCTACAGCTTCAGGAGAACAGATAAGACTTTCTTTTGGAACTATTATATAGCTGTATATATGTTTATATTTTGGGGCTGGTAAATAGCTTAGCTAACCAACCCAGTCAGAGAGGGCTGAGCTACATTTGTAGATAGTCTCCAAAGCAGAGATAGGTTTTTTGTTTGGCTTATTTTCATATGTTTTGCTGTGTTAAAGCGACAGGCGCAATAAAGCCTAATTTTAATTTCACATTAAAAACAGTCTCCATTGCGTACCTCTGCACATGTCTCCTACAGGGACACTAGCACTGCAAGATAGTTCCAGAAAAGATCAACTTGGGACAAGACTTTGGTAGAAAGGCATCCAGTCAGTGAGTCTTGTTACGAGATTTCTAGACAGCCCGCATATACAGTATGCAAATGGTGTTCCATGAAGCATTGGTAGCATACGAAAATTTGGGAAAGAGACTTAGGGGCTTATTCTATATCCGCTGAAGCGGCCAATAGGGCAATTTTCAGCTGAAATTCACCATTTAAGGCAATAGGGAGTGTCGCCCCAAAAATGGCCCCGTGGTATAAATATTCATGTATGTGGATATTGTTTCTACGGGACACAACCGAGGTATATCAGGCATGCAAGTCTGGTAAAGAAAAGGTTAACTTCCAGCACTGAAAGAGTTGGCAGACTAGAGTCTGGCTAGAGTTAAACAGTGACAGGGCCTTAACCCATGTCTAAAAAGGGCTCCAAATAGAAAGCCTGTATCTGGCTGATGAGTCCAGCAGGGAGCTGGTTAATTGAAGCTACAGACAATTAGCCAGTCTCCACCTGGCTCACAGTCAGGTAAAAAAAAGTCTCCTGCTTAATCTGCAGTGGATCTTTCTAGCACTAACAAAGTGGGTGCTGATAGAGAGGAATCCCAAAAAAACAGACCCTCTATTCCAGGACACAGTGGTCCCTGGAACCCACCAGAGGGTGCACCCAACGAACACCAACTCAGACCCGGACTGAGAGAAAGAGCCCCTGTTAACAGGGATCTCTTTTGGTCTTTGGTTCTTTGGGTCAGTTTGGCAAGAGGCCTAGCCTTCCAGCCCTGCAACTACAGACTCTAAAGTGCGAGTCAGTCCTTACAAAGGGATAGGCCTGTCTTGTTTCTTTATATGAAACAGAAGAAAAGGTGGGGGAGCACAATTGTGCTCCCCCACCTTTTCTTCTGTTTCATTTACACCAAGGGTCCAGGATAGACCCTAGTGGGGTATTTTGAGTCACACGAGGACTTTCCAAGAGAACTCCAACTAAGGTTGTATTACCCCCTTTTTAATCTTTTAATACACATCCATCAATCAAGTGACGGTTAGAGCAAGCGCCCGAGTAAAACAATACAACTCCTTGTTTCTTTATATGTATGCTGCCTTAAAGATCTATTGCTTGAAGCTAAGGGCTAAATAAATGCCAAGGTTATTTTCCTCAATATATGTCTCCCTGGTTATACCTCTGCACTCATCTCCTACACCGACACAGACATGTCTCAGAAGTTATACACAGGATGCGCTAACCACAAGCAGTCTGACAAACAAACTTTCCTCTCCACACTCAGGGTCAAAAAATAGTCAAAGAACAAGACCATATATAAAAGCTGAAGACAGAAGGAGAGGTGAGCTGGCTATGAATGATTGATGAGTGCTGACGTGTGGATGATTGATAAGTGATGTAGGCAGATCTCAAATATAGAGTATAAATATAGGTCATAAGGGCGTTGGCTCCTTGTATCATGTGATATCAGGGCGCGTTACTTGTCTGTTCAGAATAACCCAAATCTGACTTATTACCTGTTGTTACCATTTAATAAAACAACAATTCTTACGTCTAACGTCTGAGGCTGATTGAACACAGTTTGAAATAATCTTTTATAACTGGCCCAATCGGCTGCTTTGGTGAATATAGGAGAAGGAGTAACTCCGTGAGCAAAGAAACTGACTGGCACCGAGTTTGAAGCAGTGGAAACCTTGTTCAATTCCTGGTGTCGGCTCTTTGTCACCTTGGACAAGTTACTTTACTTCCCTGTGCCTCTGGCACCAAAAACCATAGATTGTAAGCTCCACAGGGCAGGGACTGTGTCTGCAAAATGTCTCTGTAAAGAACTATGTAAAAAATTAGCTGCGCTATACAAGAACAAACAATTATTACAGTATTATTATTTTTATATAGAATGAACCCCTTAAGGTTGCCTAAAAATTTGAATGACTACTTTCTGGAACCCCTATTGATTGAGTGACGACATAAAACAAAATAAGAAATCCGAGATTATGAAATCTGTAACTCTCTTTCCCACAAAGAGTACTGGGTATTGTTTTATTTTATCCACATTTGATAGAAACCCTATCCCTTTCCTCTTACTTGCTAAGTGTTACGCTTGTGCTCCTACACACAAGCCGAGGGAAAGGAAGGGACCCGATAGCGAGGTGAGGAATCCGCAAGAGAGACGAAAGGGAGTGAGTTGCCGCGCAGCTGGGGATCGGTGCACGCAGTCACGTGAGCGCACCACGTGCATGAGAATGCGCGACGCGTCCGGCGGTGCGGAGCCAAGCTCAGGGACACGACTAGCCCAGCTGCATGTGTGCGCATGCTCTGGCAGCAGAGCGGGAATGCGCGCATTCACAGGCACCAACGCGGGGGAAAGCCAACGCTTCAGCACAGGAGTCTGGAACAGGCCTCTGCGTGGAGAAGAGCAGCAGACCTTAAGAACTCAGGAACACAGGCCTTAGCGTGGGGAGCAGCAGTTCTGACCTCTGCATGGAGAGTAGCAGCAGGTCTCTGGAAACATGGTGACAGAGGCCTCTGCGTGGAGGGTAGCAGCAGGCCTCAGGAAATCAGGAACACAGGCCTCTGCATGGAGAGTAGCAGCAGGCCTCAGGATACTCAGGTACTAATAACGAGAACTAGAGAGGAGCAGGGGAGGTAGAGTCCAGAGCACAAGGTAACAATAGAATTGCTTCTTGGAGGACGTCCAGCCTCCTTAAAGGCATAGTGCCAGAAACAGAATAGTGCAGCAAATACTAAGTTCAAACTAAGGGTTGTTTAGTTGAATACTTTGGCCAAGGTATTGTAAGCCTGCTACCACGTCAAGGTAAACCCTATCAGCAGGTCCTACAATACCCTAAACTGACCTCAGTGGTAGAATGAGTGACTGTCCCAGTCTTCCGGAATCCAAAGGAGATAAGTACAGTTCCCAGAGGAAGTTCAGGCAGGAACAGCATAGAGTACTGGGGTCGTACTTTGCAGGCCCTGGGCAGGTAGCCACTGACTGCAGCTGTTAGCAATGAGAAAGTCAGAGAGAGGCTTACTTCCTGTCGAGGAAGAGGGCAGGATTTGCCAGGAAGCAAGATGGTGTAGTTTGCTTCAGAATCCTTAAAGACACAGGATCTTGACTCGCAGCTAGAGGGCAGCGCCCGCCACACAGAGAATCAACAGGGAATGTTGACTCGCAGCTAGAGGGCGGCGCATGCCATACAGAGAGACATCAGAGAATCTTGGCACACAGGTAGAGAATACGCCACAAGGGGGCGTGAAACTTGACTCGCAGCTGGAGGGCGGCGCACGCCGTCACATGTACGCACCACGCGTGAGAATGCGCAACGCGACCGGGGGTGGCCGGGCTCCATGGTACGAGTAGGGAACCGCGGGTACCTGCATGCTCTCTAAGGAGAGCGGGAACTGAGATGCGGCAGGTAAGGAGGGAGCACGCCGCAGGGGGCGTGTTCCCCGATTCCTTACACTTAGAGCTTTAGTTAGGACTTATTGCTGCTTTGCTGATACCCCCTCAGTTGAGTACCAATCCAGATAATCATTAAAAAAACATATCTAGGGCCATATGAAATTTATATCTATTGATTACTAGTGTACTGTCAAAGATACTAGTCGTTACATGTGTCACAACACTTTTCTGACAAAATTCTCATTGGTGCAATAAATGCAGCACAGTTCAGCATTTAATTGCATACTCACAAATGATTTAACATAGAACTTCTATTTCTTGTATCTCAGCACAAGAGAAAGTACTGTGGATTCTCATTTTTCTCTTATGGTTAGTGAAAAATCTAAGAGAAAGGAATATGCACTCACCAAATAGAGCGTTTGGAGAAAATATCAACAAAAAGACATCACCTGGGTCTGACTAGTGTGAGGATCCTAAGCCCCCACTGCTAGGCATAAATAATCAGTACCGTAGAAAAGCAAAAATAAATCAGGAATACTCAATAAAATGCCATGTGGACAAAGCACATTTTGCAAAGCAGCATAGTCGCTGCAATTTTAATGTGAGACCAGCACAGGGTATAAAGTAAGAAGTATACAACAACTGAAAAGAGTCAAATAGGATAACACAGTTTGGACATATATATACTCCCAAAATGCTGTTTTTGGGCCCGTAGAAAGGGCCACAAGTCCAGAACCGTTGCATTGTGTGAGTATACAGTATGTGTCCAAACTGTGTTATCTCATTGGACTATTTCGAGTTCTTGTATACTTTTTACTTTATACCCTTTAAACCTTTTGATTATTCCTGATTTTATTGTTGGGTGCTGATCCATTTTTTGCTTTACTATTGCAGTATTGTATTGTATGACTTTATTAATATAGCGCCATTACTGTACATAGCGCTTCACAGCAGTGATACATGTGACAATCATATAGCTAACGAATAATATAAATAACACCTAAAGGGGAGAAGTGCTTCAGACATAACAGTAACATTTTGGAAAGGGAGTCCCTGCTCCGAAGAGCTTACAATCTAATTGTAAGTGAAAAATCTAATTCATGCTGAAGACCCTGTCAACTGCCACTGTATATCCAATTAGTTAAATCTTGGTTTATTGTTTTCTAATAGTGTTGATCATCTGCACCCTTTTCTCGAATATATGGTGTGCTTTTCTCTAAACTTCATTTTGCAGCCTCTTTCACTATTTTCGGGATTGTTCAGTGTGGCATTTTCTCCATTATCACAAACTAAACTATTCCTTGTAACACGCTAATGTTTGGGATTTTTTATTATGTTACATAAAATACAGAGAACAGATCAATTCTATTCTGACGGGAAGTGGCTTCACGGCATATTAAAAAGGACCTTGGGCCGTGATTATACCAGAAATCACATGCGGCGCAGCGCAACTTCATAACAATCAAATGCAATGAAAGCGCACATAACAATGGCGGCGGTAGCACCGCGACGTGCTGCAAAGCTTCTGTCTCATGAAGATTTGAGATTTTGTTTTTCACAAGCGACGGCCGCGTCACGTGATTGGCACGGCCAATCCCAGTGCATCTTAAACAAACCAGGAAGTGATGAACTGGTAATTTCTTCTCTGCAGTAGTGCAACAAATTGCTTCTGCATGCGCACATGTAGCGCCGCTAAGTCGCTACGATGACCTCACCGGATTACTCTGCAGTTTCTGGTATAATTGAGGCCCTAGGCTGCGTCCATACTGTGGCAGACAGTGCGGACGCATCCGCACGCTGAGCGAACAGACTGCCTTACGGCAGTGTTCGCATACATCGCATACAGTGTTCGTTACAACTGATTTCTCGTGCGATAGGGCGGTCACGTGAGCGGTTCGCCCTATGAGGGCGAACCAGCTCGTGATGTCATTGGCATGCCCATATATATGCCCACAGGCGGCGCACGTACCATGGCCAGGGAAAGCACCCGCTTTCCCTCAGCCTCCGCGTGCCTCCGCACGGGAGAAATGTCTATGGACGCAGCCTAAGACAGAGAGTGTTTGAAATAATAAACCTTAAAGGAGAAATCCATCCAATATACTACATGTTTTTATGTATTTATTTATGTATACTGTATATATATATATATAGAATCCAATGCACAGCCGGCACACCATATGCAAGTAAATAAGTTTTGGTGCTTATCCCATAAAGCAATAACAGACCATACGAAAAATGGTTTAATTTCCAATAAAAGGCTCATAAAATGAACTCACAAACATAAAAGATAAAAAAGCATTGTATGAGTAATACTCATGCTCCAAAAGATCTGTAAGCGCTGCTGCTCTGCTACTCTGCTCCGTGACACCACTGCATCCAGTACAGCCCTCGTGTATCTCTGCCAGCAGGAACTCACGTCATCAGGCTCCTCACAGTATTCTTTCCCCAGGAACACACCTCCAGATAGTTTAGGTTCCCACCGGGGACAATATTTGCGGCGGAACGAACAGATGACGTCACGCCGTGCACGGAGATGGCAAGCAAGAGAATGTCAGGCAGAACTCATAAATCAACGCTGCAGGAATCCACAGCACACCTGGCCCTACGCGTTTCAACAGCTAAACTGTTTTCATCAGGGAAGAAGAGATCAGTGTATCTCGAAAGCTCGCACAAATAAAAGCATTTCGTTAGCCACAGAACGGTATCATCTATTTATTTTTTGATTTTATATATATATATATATATATATATATATATATATATATATATATATATATATATAGACCATACGATACCGGTTGCAACACGACATCAAGGGACAGCACGCAGGTAAGTAAATCAAAAATGTTCTATATTTGATAGAAGACACAAAAACCGACGTTTCGGTCCCCCAGTGGGACCTTTCTCAAGGTCCACCTTGAGAAAGGTCCCACTGGGGGACCGAAACGTCGGTTTTTGTGTCTTCTATCAAATATAGAACATTTTTGATTTACTTACCTGCGTGCTGTCCCTTGATGTCGTGTTGCAACCGGTATCGTATGGTCTATATATATATATATATATATATATATATATATATATATATATAATCAAAAAATAAATAGATGATACCGTTCTGTGGCTAATGAAATGCTTTTATTTGTGCGAGCTTTCGAGATACACTGATCTCTTCTTCCCTGATGAAAACAGTTTAGCTGTTGAAACGCGTAGGGCCAGGTGTGCTGTGGATTCCTGCAGCGTTGATTTATGAGTTCTGCCTGACATTCTCCTGCTTGCCATCTCTGTGCACGGCGTGACGTCATCTGTTCGTTCCGCCGCAAATATTGTCCCCGGTGGGAACCTAAACTATCTGGAGATGTGTTCCCGGGGAAAGAATACTGTGAGGAGCCTGATGACGTGAGTTCCTGCTGGCAGAGATACACGAGGGCTATACTGGATGCGGTGGTGTCACGGAGCAGAGTAGCAGAGCAGCAGCGCTTACAGATCTTTTGGAGCATGAGTATTACTCATACAATGCTTTTTTATCTTTTATGTTTGTGAGTTCATTTTATGAGCCTTTTATTGGAAATGAAACCATTTTTTTGCACAGTAATGCACTAGGATTGGGCGCTTTTTTCTTCTATTTTCTATGCAGGTGGAGAGGGAGGTCGTTGTGCCCTTTAAAGAAGCAGCCTTTTTCCTGTCAGTGCTTTTCTGTTTCTTGCATTTTTTGGATTTTATTTGGACTTCAAAGGATTTGTGACAAAGGTTTGTTATTGGGTCCACAGCACATCTTTTTATAACTATATACGCATTTGGTGAACGTATTGATTGCACAGTTAAATATTATTATTGTCATTTAGGTTTTTTATATATTTATACATTTTCTGATCATTTATTATTATACTATTGCTGTCACACCATACCCAAGCGCAGTCCTTTTCTGTATATATATATATATATACAGTGTTCGACAAACCTATACATTTGCTCGCCCCGGGCGAGTGGATTTAACCCCCGGGCGAGTAAATATTGGCCCAAGCAGCACACGTTTGGTACTAGGTGGCGAGTAGATTTTTTTGTGTGGCGAGTAGATTTTTTGGTGATTTGTCAACCACTGTATATATATATATATATATATATATATATATATATATATATATATAATCAAAAAATAAATAGATCATACCGTTCTGTGGCTAACGAAATGCTTTTATTTGTGCAAGCTTTCGAGATACACTGATCGCTTCTTCCGGCGATGTTACAATTGTATTGTAACATCGCCGGAAGAAGAGATCAGTGTATCTCGAAAGCTCGCACAAATAAAAGCATTTCGTTAGCCACAGAACGGTATCATCTATTTATTTTTTGATTATTGAAGCTCGGCTAACACTGTACTGATACCTTTACATGTATATATGTGTGTGTGTGTGTGTGTGTGTGTGTGTGTGTGTGTGTGTGTGTGTGTGTGTGTAGCCCTGTTTTTTTGGGCTATTATTCTGTCCTCCTCCTGCGCAGTAATCCCTGGTAAGGGCAGGTTTGCCAGGAGTTTTCCCCACACACTGCACTTCAGTGAGTCAGAGAAGGTAGTACTCAGGACTTGTGTCAATCAGAGGCACAGAGGTGGTCTAGTAACAAAAAAACAAACAAAGCGCACAACACTCATCGTGAAAAATGTAATAAACTATGTTTATATAAAAGGTGTCTCAAGGTTATGCGTACATCAAGGTAGATTAATCAAGCATAGAGCCACAGAGTGGCAGTTACCAGCGTCTGCAACCAGGAACCACCAGAGCTTCACTCTCCTTTCCACCTACAGGTAGGTGAAATGCCAGATAATTGATGACTCTGCCACTGTCTCAATGTCCTGTAAATAGCGTCAAAACGCTTAGTGGATCCTGGGGAGTGGTTGTCCTTTGCTCGCAAGTAGTACACAGGTTCCTCTGCAGACCTCACTGTGTTTCCCGATCAGTCAGGCAGCGTGACGGCGTGGTCCCGCGGGCCCTTCTGTGATGTCAGAGCGCCCGCTCTGCTTTGAGTAACAGCGTCTGCCAGAAATAATTCAGACCTCACTTGGCAACCACAGAGGCAGGCAACAGCGCGGCACATGCGCAGAAGAGGAAATCAACTCGGGGTTCAGCAAACCGTTTGACAACAATAAAATACACCTTGGAACATGAATAATAAAAATATATAGGTTGAATGGTATCTCTCCTACGCGGCGTATCGTAGCTCAACAGGCCACTTCTTCAGGGAATAAAACACATGATATCTGTATCAGAGTTTATACCATTCAAAACCATATGACTGGTTAACAATTTAGCAGTATCAACGAATCACTATGCACCATGCTAATGCAGTACAGCTGCAAAATCAGAGCTGCCTAAAAAAAAAAAAAAAAAAAAAAAATTTTATTTTTAATACTTATAAAGCTGCATAAAACACAATACTAAAATTAACCATAAAAATAACAAATGGCAAAGATTTATATCTAAAACAAAGAAACAAGAATTAGTTCCGAAGCAGACATGAATTATTTAAATGACAGAATCAATACAGGGACAATATATCCACATCCTCATTTAACCCTTTAGGGGTGTGGGATTCTAATTTGTAAATCCAGAATGTTTCTTGGATAGAGAGATTCTTAATTCTATCATCACCTCTCCTCCCTAAGGGGACATTGTGTATACCCTTAAATCTAAGGGAAGATGGGTCTTTTTTATGGTGTACAGAGAAATGCCGAGACAAACTGTGCTTATCATAACCATTTTTAATATTCCTAATGTGTTCCTGGATGCGCACTTTCAAACACCTTTTAGTGCGACCAACATATTGGATATTGCAGGAACATTCAATCAAGTAAACCACATGGGTGGTATTGCAGTTTATAAATTCTTCAATTTTAAACTCCTCATGATTAACTAATGATTTAAAAGTTTTCCTCTCTTTATGTAGATAGTGGCAAACAGAGCACTTACCTCATGCATAATTACCTACACATTTATTTAGCCATAACTTATCCCTATTATGGATTGGTGGAAAAATATCACTAGGAGCCAAGGTATTTTTAAAATTCTTAGCTCTCCTGTAGATTAATTTTGGTGCTGGTGGGATGTGGCCCCCTAAAAACACATCCCTATTTAATATTGCCCAATGTTTTTAAAAAAAAATCCTCAATTTTAACACTCACAGAATTAAAGGTAGTCACAAATGGAATATCAAGAGACCCAGTTACAACAGGTGATTCCTTCCTCTTTGGTAATATCATGTGGTCTCTATCCATTCCCCTCACTATATCCAGGTCTTTCAACAGGTCTTTTTCCAAATAACCCCTTTCTAGAAATTTATGCAAAAGTATGTTAGCCTGTTCCTCAAAATCAACGGTGGAACTGCATTTTCGCTTGATTCGAACAAATTGGCCCCTGGGGATATTGGAAATCCAAGATTTTTTATGATTACTGGAGGCCATAAGTAGGTTATTACTGTCCACTTCTTTGAAGAATACCTTTGTGGTTACTTCCCCAGTACTCGTGGCAGTTAAATTGAGATCAAGGAAATTGATAGATCGCTCGTTGGAAATGTGGCTGAAGATCAAGTTCATATCATTATCATTAAGATAATCTATGAAATGTAACAATTCTTGATCATTACCATCCCACATACACAGGATGTCGTCGATAAAGTGTTTCCATATCACAACATTCCTACTGTAGGGGTTGTTTGTCCAAATCCTCTTCCTCTCCCAGTCTCCCATATACAGGTTCGCGAAACTGGGGGCAAATCTAGTCCCCATTGCAGTTCCGCAAACCTGCAAGAAAAACTGGGACAGAAAGAGAAAATAATTATGTGTTAATATGAATTCAATTGCTTTTAGTATGAATTCCACATTCAGGGGGTGCAGTAAACTGTCTTCCTCCAGGACCAACCTTATCGCCGACAAACCTTTGTCGTGTGGGATGCGGGTATATAACGCCTGGACGTCACAAGTCAACCACTTATATGACTTCTTCCATTCGAAGCCAGAAAAAATCTGAAGCACCGATGAAGTATCTTTCAAATAAGCAGGCATTTTAACTACATAGCTTTGTAAAAAGAAATCAACATACTGTGAGAGGTTGGATGTGAGTGACTGGATGCCTGAGATGATAGGGCGACCAGGGGGGTTAACTAAAGATTTATGGAAAGGAGAGTGAAGCTCTGGTGGTTCCTGGTTGCAGACGCTGGTAACTGCCACTCTGTGGCTCTATGCTTGATTAATCTACCTTGATGTACGCATAACCTTGAAACACCTTTTATATAAACATAGTTTATTAAATTTTTCACGATGAGTGTTGTGCGCTTTGTTTGTTTTTTTGTTACTAGATTCTAGGGTCTTGGGCTACCCTTTACACAGCAGCAGACGCTCATCTACATTGGTATATATTTATTTACTTTTTCCACATGGTGGGGTGTGTTTTTTTTATTTAAATTGACATCACAATTAACACTTTGTATTAAGTATATATTTTAGTGCGCACTTATTTGTTTTTTCTACAGAGGTGGTCTACTGGATCTGAACTTAATTAATTGTACTTCCTGAATTTAGCAGTTCCTCTCCCCCTTGAGAGAGGATTCTCTCCCCCAGTAAGCTGCCAGGGCTCTGGCAGCCTTTGTGGCCCTCCCTCTGGGAGAGGTGGGAGACTATTCCTTTTACTCCACCAGGGAGTAAGAGAAGAGCTAGGACAGCTTCTAGGGCCCTGACTAGGAGTGATTGTCCAGGGACTTCCTTCAGGTGACAGCCCACTGATGTGCGGCTGAGTGACCTGGCTGCAAGATGGGCAGTCTGGAAAAAATATATATCAATGTGGCGCTCTAAAATTATATTCCTATATAAACAAGTGCATATAAATATGGTGATACTAATACAAACATGTGAATGCCGCTTAACCCAGAGGGGGGGGTCGTTCTCTCGATCCCGTGGACGTGGAAGAAGTGAAGATCATCGGGAAGCGCAAAGTCATGTAAAACAGAAACACATTTCCTGATGGTGCAGTATTGTGATGTAGATAAATAAAAAAAATTAAAGTGCGGTGTGCTAAGTACTCACAAGTGTATGGTGAGTGTTGTTCCCATAAAGGTATCTTTCAGGGACAGCCTGTCTACCCGTGGTAGAGGTGGGTCAGTGTATCTAGGTGGATACTGAGGACCTTAGGTAAAAAATGAGGAAACAGACATAGTGCAGACTGTACGAAATATCTATTAAAATGGTAAGTGGATGTACAATACACTCACAATGTATAAAAGAATAACAAGCGTTTAGATCACATATTGGATCTCTGTGCAAAGCAGCTGTATCAGTCCCCCCTTCGCCTCGGCGTGCGTTTCAATGATGCGTCTCACCCAAACCGGAAACCGGAAGTGACGTCATCTGCGCTTGGCTCTCTGGGGAACTTCGATCCTTTAGTGGTCTTCTCTCATCAGGGTTCACTCTACGCGTTTCTCCGTATAGCGGTTTCATCAGGAGTGTAATCTGACATGTTCTAAGAGACTATTTATAGGCTGTGCTAGAGTCCCATTGGCTTACATTAAGTATGGTAATCAAATAGCATAGCAGCAACAGACTTGTAGTTAACAGCAATTAAGACTCACATCACACATATATGAGTCTTCCAAAATGACATAACAATTACATAAAATTACATAAAAATTAAGTACATATGTTTTAATAAAAACTAAATAGCAAACATCTAAAAATACATAGATTAAAATATAAAACTTAAATATGAATCGCCTCATTACAGCTAAGATAGGCAATTAACCTCTTAATGGACTGAGCTAAATGCAAATATTTGCTAGTGATAGTAAAATTTAGCATCTAGTGGGAAAGAAGAGAGACATGTTAGAGTCAAAGAAATGGTTTTATATCGAACTCTAGATTTAAGCCTTGAGGATGAATCGTTTTTAGCTCGAACATCCAAAAGGACTCCCTTTTAATTAAATTTAAGTCTCTATTGCCCCCCCTCCAGTGGGGCAACACTTGTTCAATAGCTTTAACCCTGCAGGGTATCCTCAATGATACTAACTACTCGCCTTGAAAAAGCCCTTCGCGAAACGCGCGCGTCGGCACTCAGTATACACGTGCACGCGCAGATCAGGACTGCCTCCTCATGATTCTCAGAGACCGCGAGTTAATGCGGTAGTCTGCGAGTGCGTTTTAATACAGGACAATAGTGCCCCGACGGTCACTCTTAGCCTCCTAAAGGTGTTTATAAGGATAGTGTTCCGGTATAACAGTACTGAGGGAACGTACCTTCAGCATACTGCAGCTGCCCTGCAGTGTTGGGGTGCTGCATACCATCCGTGAGGTTCCTTCAGCTTTAATAAAATCACTCTGTTTATTGTGAGTCACCAGCCTGCCCCCCATCATCAGCGTCTCCCAGATTGGGATACTGACCCTTATGACCTTAGTCAGGATACCTACCTCTGACTCCAACCACGCTGGTTAATATAGGTCCACACACCCCTGAAGTATAGCACGCAGAGGGTTAACCTTAGGTCATTCTGACACTGATAGGGGCACACACACTTCTCCATTGAGGAGCTTAGCTGATTGCACTATACTACCACTGATATACATAGTGTATTTGTTTTTTATGTCTATCAGTTAGGTCACGCTTACCATTAAGTACCTTATATTATATCTCTGTGACCTGCAATCTCAGTACTTACCCGGACACACCTGGAATAATCACCTACCACACAGGTCCGCATCAGGAATACTGTGTGAACTTAGTACCAGTGGTTTATTAAAACCATCTGGCACACACTATTTATTTTGATCCAGAGCCAATATGGTGTTCTTTATTTAGGATCAACCCACCCTTAGTACGTCGTTCGACCAATATTTTATATTTGCTGTTTAATAAAGATTATGTTTTTAAATCATTCACTCACCACCAGAGTGTGAACCTGAGTGCTATATTGGGTTCCTTCTCTCCTTCATTTTCTACAGTTTACACCCAAGCACCGTTCATATCATTTTTTCACCGCAAGAGGCTGCAGCAGGGGTTCCCCTACTATTTCTATCTTTTTATTGGAGTGCCAATGATTCTTTATCATATATATATATATATATATATATATATATATATATATATATATATATATAAAGAGAAAATACAGTAGCGCCACTTGTGAGACAAAGTGATATAAAACAATATTAAACTAAAAATTAAGAAAAATATATATATATAAACGACAATATATTAATCTAAAAAACTATATTACGTGCCAACAATAGTGATAACATATATAACAAACAAGAAAAAAGAAAAATGTAGAAAGTCCAACCCTTAGTTGAGTCCAGAAAAATTCAAATTAGGAACAAGATGATTGCCAGGGATCCAAGGCTGCTCTCAGAAGGAATAACCAATTCCAGCAGAAATCTATAGAAACAGAAGAACAGAGAGCGCACGTCCCATAGTGTAAAAAAGTACATTTAATATTAAAAAGAGGACAAGGGGATTAAGGACACGCACAAAAGTAAAAGAATATTAAGCAGTTTGTGATATAATCACCACCAACAGGGCAACATCGTCCTGGAACACATCAGTGAATCGATTTCCAATCCGGTTCACCTCCAGCAGTTTTAGATGGATGAGAACGCTGTGTCTCTGCTTGTAATGCGATTTCAAGTTGTCAGCCTCAGATCAGCTCCATGCGCTCTCCGACCGTAAAGTGCGCACTTGCGTGATGACGTAGTGTCGTGGTGACGTACCCAGATGCGTTTCGTCACTACTGTAGTGTGGGGGGGCAAGGGGCGTGGAAGAGTGGGGGGGCAAGGGGCATGGAAGGGCGGGAGGGGGCAAGGGGCGTGGAAGGGCAGGGAGGGCAAAGGGCAGGAAGGGCAAAGGGCAGGAAGGGAAAAGTGCAGGAAGGGCAAAGGGCAGGGAGGGGCAGGGAGGGGCAGGGGGGCAAAGGGCAGGGAGGGGCAGGGAGGCAAAGGGCAGGGGGGGCAAAGGGCAGGGAGGGGCAGGGGGCAAAGGGCAGGGCGGGGCAGCAAAGGGCAGGGCGGGGTGGTGCGGGGCGGCACCGGGTGGGGGGGCAAAGGGCAGGGCGGGGCAGCGCAGGGCGGGGCTGGGGGGGTGCAGGGCAGGGCGGGGGGCGCAGGGGAAAAGGGCAGGGCGGCGCAGGGCAGGGGGGCAAAGGGCAGGGCGGGGCTGGGGGGCACAGGGGCAAAGGTCAGGGAGGGGCGGGGGCAAAGGGCAGAGAGGGGCGGGGGGCAAAGGGCAGGGTGGGGCGGGGGGGCAAAGGGCAGGGAGGGCAAAGGGCACAGGGCAAAGGGCAGGGGGCAAAGGGCAGGGGGCAAAGGGCAGGGGGGCAAAGGGCAGGGAGGGAGTGGGGGCAAAGAGCAGGGAAGGGGGGGCAAAGGGCAGGGTGGGCATGGGGCATAGGGCAGGGGGGCAAAGCGCAGGGGGGTCAAAGGGTAGGGAGGGGTGGGGGCAAAGGGAAGGGGGGCAAAGGGCAGGGAGGGCAAAGGGCACGGGGCAAAGGGCAGAGGGGGCAAAGGGCAGGGAGGGAGGGGGGCAAAGGGCAGGGAGGGGGTGGGGGCAAAGGGCAGGGAAGGGGGGGAAAGGGCAGGGGGCAAAGGGCAGGGTTGGGCAGCGCAGAGGCAAAGGGCAGGGAGGGGTGGGGGTGGCAAAGGTCAGGGAGGGGCAGGGGGGGAAAAGGGCAGGGAGGGGCAGGAGGGCAAAGGGCAGGGAGGGCAAAGGGCAGGGGGGGCCATCTAGCCCAGAGACGGATTTCCCATTAGGCCCGGGCCTAGGGCGGCAATTTTTTGGGCGGCAAAAATGTCCACCCCCATATACTTTTTCCACACTCTCGGGCCTATCGGCCCTGATGGGAAGTCATTTAGCTGTTGCAGCCGCCTCCTTACCTGCTGCCATGCTTCTCCTTCTGAACCGCGCGTCAAATCATGCCTCAGATGTCACCAATGTGACCTCGCAGCATGAAATGACATCATGATGTCGCGTTACCATGGCAATGTGACGTCGCACTATGTCACATTGCCATGTCAACGGGACATCATGATGTCATTTCAAGCTGCGACGTCACGTTGGTAACGTCTGCGGTGTCATTTGAGGAAGCGTGACTTCGAAACGCGTAGGATTGATCCTCACAGGCCACCGTACCTTTGTGAAGATGCACCGAACTCAAATCTGCTTGTCTTGCTCCGACGTCTGATAAAAATATAGTGCTGGAGGAATCCGACCGCCCCCAGCTGTGCACAAGCCAGGGTAGGAGAGATGAGGCGATGGTAATTCCAGCACGAGGCAGCAGGAACGGTGGAGACTGGGCAAAGCAGTCCCCACAGACTCTGGCTGAGAACAGGTTAGGTGGAAGGGATATCTGAACAATATTTTGGCTGTAAGCGGTATTCGGATGCAATAACAATTAGGTAGCTTTGAGTGCAACTTATTTTAACAATCTTCCCACTTTCCATGTTATTTTTTCTCTATTTTTTTAACCTAATTCCCACCTGGGGTACGGAAAATACCTTCAAATCCACCACTAATCTGCACAGTAATCCGCAGTTTGGTGCTGCATGTAAAGTGCAGGAAAACGCCCCTAAGAACTACATTATTTAGTGCAAGGCATCAAGTAGGAACCTGTCTAGGTTCCGTTTGGGGAATTATAAGAACACCCCCACCTCACATCCTGTGTAGGTTACTTACCTGGAATGTACATTCTGATACATGGGTAGCAGAAGAAGATGTACCCAGGTGTTCCAATATAAGGTTTAAAAACATTCATTGAAACTGTGATCTGGTGTTGAAGATACCAAGAGGACACCGTGAAACCATTTTGTACAATATATAATCACCTTGTTTTCTCTTATCTTCCATATTTCTATTTTGATGGGCTGAGTCTACACGCCGGAAGACATCACTTTCCACATTTGTTTTTACGTTGGAGGGACGTGGTACTCCCTCTTTTGAACTCTGGCTGCTGGATTTGAGTATTAATCTGGACTATTAATCTTATACGGGACATTCTACTTAATAACGTTGGGACATCATTTTTAATTTTCTTATTGATAACTTTCACAATTTGTTTCATTTTTTTGGCACTATTCACTTGATTCACTTATTAGTTAGTGGTTGGCACTGGATATCATTTTTTCCACACTTACCTGGCACCCGGCTCCTCCTTCTTAACTGCACGTCAAATGATGCCGCAGACGTCACCAACGTGACGTTGCAGCGTGAAATGACATCATGACGTTGCGTTGCCATGGCAACATGACGCCGTGCGACGTCACGGTGACGTCCGCAGCGTCATTTGACGCTTCAGTTCAGGAGGAGCAGGGGGCGGCAGGTAAGGAGGCGGCAGCAACAGCTGTGCCTAGAGGTGGCGGATTTTGAAATCCGTCGCTGATCTACTCGCAACAGAATGCAGTTACCCGCTGGGTAAAAGTAGTTTAATATAAGGTTATCATCACTATGGGTAATTTGTTACTAGTAGTTTAAATGATATTTCCAGAGACATATCTACGGATATTTAGTAAAAGAAGTGTAGAATAGCAACAGAAAGTACAGTGGTAAATATCCCTAAGTAGCGAAATACAATACAAAATGCGTCAAACTTTTCACATAATGAATACTGTCTGAAGGCTTTTTAACAATATATGGGTTTCCACCTGCATCTATGCCATGTCTATGGGTTACTATTTTATCCATTAGTGTCTTCATCAAATGTAATGATTTTTTAATGGTAATTTAAATCTCAGTCAGAAAATGTTAAAGCATCAATATATTTAAAATGATGTTAAAAAGAGAGATACAATGATGTCAAGTAATGTAGCAGTCATTTTACTGAGCCACATGGAATATTTACAAGATGAAAATAAATTGATTTGACATTGTACAATTAGTTTTAAAAAGTGTCACTGCTGCAGGTAAATCGATTTCATATTTTTTTTGCCTGGGGTACTAATCTGCACAATGTGACCTGTTTTGCCAAGGCTTTTGAAACAGTGTACAAAATGAAAGAAATTGGTCTGGGTACAAATATTTGCCCCCGAATTGAAAACTGGTTGAAGGCAAATGGCAGATGAGGTTAAATACACATAAATGTAAGGTTATGTATTTGGCAATGAAAAATAAACAGGCAACTAGTAAATTAAATGGGACCAAATAAGGTAAATTCTTGATGGAGACGGATTTAGGAGTGCTTGTAGAGAGGAGGCTTGGCAATAGTGCTCAATGACAGGCAGTAGTTGCAAAGGCAAATAGGATCTTACATAAAATGAGGTATGGATGGAAATGAAGACGGCATACTTTTGCCATTGTATAAATCATTAGTAAAACCACACCTTGAATCAGAGGAGTACAGTTTTGGGCACCACTCCATAAAAAATACATTATGAAAAAGTACAGAGAAGAGCCACCAAATTAATAAAACGGATAGAAAATCGAATTTATGGAGAAAAGCTAGCTAAATTAGGTTTGTTTACATTAGAAAAGAGGCATATAAGAGGGGATATGATAACTATTTACAAATATACTCAGGGTAAATACATGGAACTTTTCTAAAGAACTACTGTATTAATTCCAAAGACAGTACAAACAACACAGGTTATCCTTTAAGGTTGGAGGAAAGGCGATTTCACCAGCAACAAAGCAAAGGTTTTTTTTATAGTAAGGGCAGTTAAAATATGGAATTCATTACCCATGGAGACTGTGAAGGCAGATACAATAGATATCTTTAAAGAAAAGGTTGGACATCATTTTAGGAAGGAAAGGAATACAGGGATATACCGAATAAGTAAACATGGGCAGGATGTTGATTCAGGGAGAAATCTGATTGCAATTATTGGAATCAGGAAGGAATTTTTTTTTTCCATCATTGGATAGTGTTTGACTGGGTTTTTTTGTTTGCCTTCTTCTGGATCAATATACTGTAAATACAAATATTGTATAAGTATATGTTGTCTAAATTTAACATAGGTTGAACTCGATGGACATATGTATTCTTTCAACCTCATCTACAATGTAACTATGTAACTATGTTTTGCTTAGTAAGGACTGTATTCACAGTATTCACCAAATGTGTAAGCAGATGCTACTATATAATCACATCCACTCACTATAATGACTATTATTGTGCAGTAATGACTATTACAGTCTGGGTTGGTGACGGGGGGAGAGTCGGTCCCGGTGGCTGTAGGGGCCTGGCCAGCGATGCAAGTTGGGCCCAATATCTGGCTGGGCCGTTGCTCCTCTAGGCTCTCCCCAGCTGCGGGCCTCCCTCACTGATACCAACACTCTCCCACGCCAAGCTTCTGACGTTGGCATGCGCCAGGCCACTCTGACGAACACACGCACCGGAAGCAAGCTGGGCTCAGCTTCCAGCGAGCACCGGCATGAGAGAGGGGCTTGGCTCGCCGGCATTAGAAGCTCGGTGGGGACAGTGTCAGTGAAGGCGGCCCGCAGCTGGGGAGAGCCGGGGGGGTCTGACAGCAGCGAGCAGACGGGCTCAGCCAGAGGTCAAACCCAATATGCTGCACCGGCCGGCCAGGCACCCCGTAGCTAACAGGACCGGCGAGAGGCCTGAGTCCACCCCCAAGGTAGTTAAGTTTGTAGTTATTTAGGGGGGGTTTATTTTTGTTTGTTTTTTAATGTATTTGGGGGTGGTTGTATGTATTTGGTGGGTGGTTTTGTATGTGTTTGGGGGGGTGGTTTTTTTTGTATGTATATTGGGGGGTTATGCATTTGGGGGGTTGTATGTATTTGGGGGGTGGGGGTTGAATGTATTTAGGGGGTGGGGGTTGTATGTATATTTGGGAGGTTATGTATGTAGTTTGGGGTGGGGGTTTGTATATATTCATTTATTTGGGGAGTGGAGGTTTTGTATGCATTTTGTGGGAGTGGGTATTGTGTGTGAGTAGGGGGAGGGAGGGAATAAGTGTGAGGAGGGGGGATTGAGTTAGAGTGGGGTAATTGATGGAGAGAAGGGGTGTAAGAGAGGGGCTAGAGGGGGTAAGAGTGATACAGGGGTGAAATAGAGTGGCTCGCAAGGTATGAAATGGGGGGGCTTGCAAGACCACCAACTCGGGGGGGGGGGGGGTGCGGTCGTAACTCTAGTCTGGCCCTCGGGAAATCTTCCCACGGTTCTGATAATAGTCCTGTGAATGCAGCACTATTTGTTTTACAAGGTGACTAGACGTCTGTTTTTTTTGCTTGTGCTCTCTAATTCCTGTCCATGAGTGATATGTCTGTCAAGAGGCATTACCATTCTGAAAGACACACTCTGAAGTCAAAAGATATCTACAGTATTTAAAAAGTTATAGTGACACGGATAAATGGCTTTCAGCTACAAAAGAAAATAAGAAAAACAGTCATAAAAATGGCTCTTCTCTAGGATTTGGTTTAGGACAAATTATTAAACGAACACAAATAAGCATAGTTTTACTTTATGCACAGTGCTATTTCATTGTTTTCTGAGAAAGCAAAAAAATAACAGAGTTTAAAAATCCATTCTTTAAGAATTAAAATAAGTATAAACTCAATTTGTCAGATAAATTAAAAAAAAGGAAATATTATACACAGCAAAAAGTCAGCAACAGATAGAAAGTAACAGATCACAGTGACTGAACTCACGTTACTGTGTGGTATCCAATATCCAAATCAGCTATATATCAGTTATCATGTTATTATATGGTCTGATACACCTTCACCTTGATATGCTCCTGATCTCCAATAATTCATTTTCTGTATATATCACTGATATGTGTTAAATTTGAATGCACGTTCTACTGCAATATCAAGATGCTGGATATTATTCATTTATGTATGTCTTTATTTATATAGCACCATCCAGGTACATAGCACTTTACTGTACATCAGTAATACACATGGCAATATTATAACACACTAGCTGAGAGACCCGGCGTTGCCCGTGAGTTACATTTAGCGCTAGGAAAAGGGGGGGGGGGAAAGGGGGGGAGGGGGGGGGAGGGGGGGAAAGGGGGGGGAGGGGGGGAAAAGGAGGGGAGGGGGACGGGGGAAAAGGAGGGGAGGGGGGGGGGGGACAGTGGACAGGAGGGGGGGGACAGTGGACAGGAGGGGGGGACAGTGGACAGGAGGGGGGGACAGTGGCCGGGGGGAGGGGCGGGCAGTGGCCGGGTGGGGGGGGACAGTGGAAAGGACAGTGGACACGAGGGGATGGGAGGGGGGGAGAGTGGACAGGAGGGGGGGAGTGGACAGGGGGGGGGGACTGTGGAAAGGACAGTGGACAGGACGGGATGGGAGGGGGGAAGAGTGGACAGGAGGGGGGGAGAGTGGACAGGGGGGGGAGAGTGGACAGGAGGGGGGGAGAGTGGACAGGAGGGGGGGTGACAGTGGACAGGAGGGGGGGTGACAGTGAACAGGAGGGGGGGAGAGTGGACAGGAGGGGGGGTGACAGTGGACAGGAGGGGGGGGCAGTGGACAGGAGGGGGGTTGGTTTGCTTTAAATTGACGGGTCCCTCCTCTCCACTCCCCCTGTATCTTTCTCCGCTCCTGACCCCCCCGCCCCCCCCCATGTGTAGCTCCGGTCCCCACTCTACAGTGACTGAGACACAGTGTAACACACACACACACGCACACAGACACACACACAGTGTCCGACACACACACACACTGTCACACACACACACACACACACACACACACACACACACACACACACACACACACACACACACACACACACACACACACACACACACACACACACTCACACACTCACCTCTCCTTCTGGCCGCCGCCATGTTAGTTAGTCCGCGAGGGAGGAAGGGGTCCTTCCGTCCGCCGCCATCTTAGGTGCCGCGTGGCAGCGCTAGGCTGCCCTGGCCAATGCCTGTCCCCGCGCCAGGGAGGTGAGCGGAAGGGAGGTGAGCGGGAGGTGAGTGGAGGGAGCGGGAGGTGAGTGGAGAGAGCGGGAGGTGAGTGGAGGCAGCGGCAGGCTGCCCGGCCCACTGCCTGTCCCCGCGCCGGGGAGGTGAGTGGAGCGGGAGGTGAGTGGAGGGAGCGGGAGGTGAATGGAGGGAGCGGAAGGTGAGTGGAGGCAGCGGCAGGCTGCCCTGCCCACTGCCTGTCCCCACGCCGGGGAGGTGAGTGGAGCGGGAGGTGAGTGGAGGCAGCGGCAGGCTGCCCTGCCCATTACCTGTCCCCGCGCCGGGAAGGGAGTTGAGCGGGAGGGAGGTGAGTGGAGTGGGAGGTGAGTGGAGCGGGAGGTGAGTGGAGAGGGAGGTGAGTGTGATGGGGGGGAGAGGACAGAGAGAGAGGTGTGTGTGTGTGTGTGTGTGTGTGTGTGTGTGTGTGTGTGTGTGTGTATGTGTGTGTGTCTGTGTGTCCCTGTGTGTCCTTTGGCCCGTCACTCCGCCTCAGGCCAATGAGAGGTGTGCGGGGGCGGGTGGGCCAAGGGACCAATGAGATTGCCGCTAGGGACACAGGCCATGCAGACATACAGTGCTTTCAGAAATATATAGTAGATAACGGGAATAAGCGCTTTAGACATAAACCAATAGGAAAAGGAGATCCAGTCCTGAATAGTTTACATTCTAACTCTTGACTCTAGAGAAAGCAGGAAGGTTTTCTGGTAAGTGTGTCTGCAAGGGGCAGATATATGAGAGTCTGTGTAGTATAAGCCAGGAGAGCTACCATATGCTTTGTTAAGGAGGTGTGTTTTAAGAAAGGTCCCAAAGGTGGAGAGAGGTGGTGCCAGTCGGATATTGAGGGGAAGGGCTTTCCAGAGGTGTAGGGCAGTAAGTGAGAGAGGTTTTAGGCAGGAGAGGGCTTTAGTTATAAAACGGGAGGACAGAAGACATCCTTGAGCAGAACACAAGAGTTGAGCAGGTGTATAGCGAGAAATTAGGGTTGAGATGTAAGGCGGGGCAGAAGTGTGTATAGCCTTAAAGGTGAGGCGAAGAACTTTTTAAGTGAGAGTTTAATACGAAGCCAGACGAGGGCTTTCAGCAGGAGACACACTAAGATAGATTTAGGAGAGAGTAAAGTGATTCAAGCAGCAGCGTTTGGGATAGCTTGTAGAGGAGACAGGTGAGATGCAGGAAGGCCGGACAATAAAAGGCTAAAATAGTTGAGACGGGAGAGAATGAGGGCCTGCGTTAGAGTTTTAGCAGTAGAGTGAAAGAGAAAGGTGCGTATCTTTGCACTGTTACAGAGAAAAAACTACAGGTTTTAGCCACATTGTCAATGTGAGAGGAGAATGTGAGGATGGAGTTAAATGTGACACCTAAGCAGCGTGCTTGTGATACTGGGCAAATTATAGTGCTGCCAACAGTAATGTAGAAGGGGGCAGAACGGCCAGGCTTGGAAGTAAGTATGAGCTCCATTTTTGACATGTCAAGTTTGATTTGGCAGAGGGCCATCAAGGATGATATTGTGGAGAGACATCCTGAGACTTTGTTCTGTACTGCAGGTGTAAGGTCGTGGATTGATAGGTAAATTTCTGAAATACCGCCAGGGTGTTAGAGTCCAAAGGGCATAACAAGATACTCGTTCAGGAGGCACCTTGCAACCTGTCAAACAGTTCAGAAATGAGTTGTAAAGGATCGTTTTTTACTGTGATTTTGTTGAGTCCTCGGTAGTCAAAGCATGGCCGTAGTGTTCTATCTTTCTTTTTAACGAAAAAATCACTGCACCAGCAGGAGAAGAAAACTTCCGGATGAATCCCCTCTGAAGGTTTTCCTGAATGTACTTCTTCATGGAGCGGTTCTCCAGAGGTGAGAGTGGATATGAACCTTCTCTGGGAGGGACCGACCTAGGCAAAAGATCAATGGGACAGTCAAACGACCGATGTGGTGGAAACTCCTTGGACTGAACTTTGTCAAATACATCCAAAAGGTGGAGTAGATATTGGGTAAATCGGGATTCACCTCGGACAGTACCGAAAAACACCAGCCAGCATTAGTGATGGTACGGAACAGTCCTTTAGACATTGTGAACTCCAATGGATGAGTCTAGACTCCGCCCACAGTAACCCCAGAATTACGTCAATATTGGGACAGTGGATTACGTCCAGTCTAATGTTTTCTGTATGCTACGTACCTGTCTCCAACTGCAGTAGAGCCGTCTCTAAGGAAATGAACGCTGGCTGTAATGGTCTGCCATCAATCACTTCCAAACCGACCAGAAATTTTCACTGTACCAACGGTGTAACAGGGGACTTATCCCTGTTCACAAATGTGCCTCTAATCCAGCAGTGTGGTGGTTAACTGCTGGTAGGCAATTAACTAACACCACCTGGCTGGTTACAGATGTTAGACAAAGCCTGCCTCTGAGACAGGAAGGGAAATTCCTTAGTCCACAACTGGGCTGAACCAAGGAAGGACAGATGTCTTGAGCGGCAAGTTGACAACAAGACAAAGGGGACAAGATTCTAAACCTGGAGCCGGATATTGCCTCAGCACACAAAGGTGCGGATCCAAGAGAGCAGAGAAGCTTCCCCTACTGCAGCCCAGCTAACAGATAAGACTTTTCGTATGACTATTATCTATGTCTATGTATATTGATAAATGTCTCTATGATTTGGGCTGGTAAATCGCTGGGCTAACCACGCAGTTAAAGAGAACTGAAACACAAGTGTATATATACTCCAGAGTGGAGCGGATTTTGTTTGCTGATTTACATGTTTGCTGTGTTTAAAGCAACAGGCGCAATAAAGCCTTATTTTAATTTTACCTTAAAACAGTCTCCATTCCGTACCTCTGAACACGTCTCTTACATATGGTGTCAGAAGTGGGATGAGAGGTGGCCCTTGAAGTTAAAAGGGGCCCCGGAGATTGCTTGTGAAATTTATTGTGCTTTTTGCCTGCATAGTTCCTGCAAACAGACTGAGCAACAAAGCAAAGAATCACATGCAGCAGAGACCAGAATTAAAGGGATAAAAATCCAGGCTGAAATGCACTGAAGAAAGCCACAAAACCACAGATGGACTCTTTTCCCCAATCCCAAGAGGAGAGAGAGAGACTACTGAAGCAGGTAAACCTTACTTGCCTATCACAATAATGTGTAATAGGGTTGTTGAAAAAGGGGCTTTGCCTTCCAGCCGTAGTCAGGGTTCAAGAAGTGAGTTAGCGCTCCAGAGGAGCTAGGCTTTGTTGTTTTCTTTAATAAATAAAAAAAAATTGCACCGAAGCAGTGAATACAGATGGTGACCCACGAGCGGTACTGATTCTGCAAGTAAAGGCTGCCACACCGCATAGGACTACAAGCTGTGAATGGAGTATATGCAGAAAAGTGTGAAAATTGATGCAAGACTGTGCTGAAGAAAAAGACACAGAAGCGCACCAAGGGTTATGAGGATGTATTAAGCAATAAGTATAGTAAAACATAAAAACTTACACATCATAATAAAATTCCAGTAGCGGTCAGTGCATGAGTGGTGAATCCAGGATGTTGTGTAGGCACAGGGGGTTTTGCCTGGTCTTAGCAGTTCAGTCCCGCGCGCTGGGGCTGACTTGCCCGGCAGTGCTCAGGTCTTTCTTCCGGGTCGCGGCTGATGGCCCCAGCGCGCAGGACTGAACTGCTAAGACCAGGCAAAACCCCCTGTGCCTACACAACCTCCTGGATTCACCACTCATGCACTGACCGCTACTGGAATTTTATTATGATGTGTAAGTTTTTATGTTTTACTATACTTATTGCTTAATACATCCTCATAACCCTTGGTGCGCTTCTGTGTCTCTTTCATTATCTTCTGACGTCGGAGTCTTCTTACGGAAGTTAGCAGTGGAGGAGGGGCGCCTACACATCACAGCAGCAGCACGAGGGGAGAGTGGATCTACTACAAGATTTCTTCTAGGAAGCATGAGCGCGGATTGACTTTCCAAGACTGTGCTGAAGCAGGGGAATTTTCAGCAAACAAGTGCTGAGTGTAAAATTGCCCTACCGGGAAAAAGGGATTGCTGAACTGTGTAAAAGGTATCCCAAAGCCAATTGCTGAGTGTTGAGTCGCCCTGCCGGAAGTGAAAGAAATATTCCACTGCAAAGAATACATTTTATTTTCTGCAAGTAAAGTCTATCTATGTATCTTGGAAGTAAAACAGGCACCCAAAGTGTGAAGAGTGAATGCCATAATACCCAAAGATGAGACTGAAAATTACTGAACTCAAGCAGAAAACCACATTATTTTGCTTAAGCGGAGGGATTTCACCTAGCAAGTAAATTATGTAAAGCAAATAGAAGTTTTTACTTAGCAACTGCACATCCAGTATACCTAATGAGAAAGAAGGCGTGCATAGTACTGCTGATGTTTTAAAACTAACTAAAGGAAAGAAAAAGTCTACAGAGAGGCCTGTGAGAGCTACGAACTCTACAAGCAAAATATGCCCACCTGTAGGACTACCACCATTTGAGGTTGTAGCAAATACAGTGGCAACAGCTGCAATAGCGCCTCCTGAGGTCAGGAAGGAAAATACACCTGATAGCCCCGAAATGGGGGACAAGATGCAGCGTTCCTGTAATGAACCCTACCCCACGGAAGAGTGGCCCTTCCAGTCCGATAAGGAGGAAGACATCTCTTACGGGGAACCTGAACCGAGTCACACCCACAAAACACCCCAAGTATCGTGGGGTGCCTGAACACAGTACGAACCGAAAAGACTGCTCTCTATGATGACGAATATGATCGACTGGAGAAAGAGCGGGAGCAGCAGATCACCAAATATTTCTGTCAGCTAACGCAACTGCAAGAAAAGCCTGGCGTGTACAGTGAAGCTGCTGAAGTATCAAATAAAGAAGGAGACCCCAGTATTCCTGATTGGACGGAGTCATCCAAAACAAAAAGGCGAAAAAAGAAAAAGAAAAGCGGTTCTTCACGTACCGTGGAAGGAACAGACACGTTGCAAGATCCGGTGGAGAAAAAGGGGGACGAGACGCCCTGCAGCCTAGAGAAAATGGAGGATTCGTCATGCGGATGACCGAATATCCAGAGGGCCCAAGGCAGAAGTCGGGTAACCCAAAGAAGTGTCTGTCCGGGGCCAACAGTGAGGAACCCTCAATCAACCATCCCAGGGAAGTGGAGCCGGAACCAGTGAGTGACGATCCCTTGACCAGCCCTGAAGATGCCCTGAAAATTGCCAGGTGTGACTGTGATCTGCTTCGGGAACAATTGAAACTGAAGAAAGATGATTACGCAGAGCTACTGAAAAATAATGTGGAGCTACAGAAGAATGTACTCACAATGTACTCTTTGGCCAGGGCAGAATTGGACGATCTCAAGACTGAGCTAGATGCTGCAAACACTAATAATGCCACCATGGTGGAAAAGCAGAGCCAATCTGATAAAATGATGGCTAAGCTGAAGCGGAAGTATGAGGAGGCACTGAAGGAGGTTACAGTCTTTCAGCAAGATGTTCACAATCTTGGCGCAGCACTGGATGCCTCACAGCATGAGATCAACAGCGGCCACACAAAACTGGAAGTCTCCAGAAAGGAACTTCACAGTCTCGCTGAGGAGCTGGACATTTCAAAGAAAACTATCCTCCATCTTAATTTAAATCTCAAAGTCTCTCAGAAGGAGCTTCAGACCCTCAACCTGGAGATGGAAGTCTCACGCCAGGAGACAGCCTGCCTCCATGCAAATGTGCAAAAATGGAAGGTGGATAGCAAGGAGGCCCTGAATAGTACAGAGACTGAAAAAAGAGAAAATTTAAGATTAAAAAAAGAAAATTCTGTTTTGACAGACCACGTCAATGAAAAGAATGAAAAGCTGCACGAGCTTAAAGAAATAAATAAAGTTTTGGAAGATGAAAAGTTTGAAGCAGAGCACCGACTGCAGAACCAACTGCAAGGTCTGCGTACACACCTCCAGAATGTCGAGGAGAAGCAGGAAACTCTGCAGACAGGAAATTTGCAGGCTGCTAAGGAAATACAAGTGCTGCAGGAACGTCTGATTACCCAGTGTGTCCTCGAAAAGCAGCAGGATAAACTGAAGGCTACCCTGACCATCACCAAAGCATCGCTGGAGGCTAAACTTAGAGGCCAGGTGACTCGGTACAAGAGGGAGCGCATCAAGGTACAGAAACAGAGACGAGTATCTGCGGCCCAAGCGAAGAAGCTCACAGTGCTCCACAAAATAATGAATGATAGGTGGAAGCAAGCTCAGAGAAAGCACAGGGAAGAAATGAAGACCCTGAAAGGAGAATGGCAGGATACACTCAAGAAACAGAGTGAGACCAGTAACTTACAGATTCCTCCAATATGGGAAAAGGTATTGGCTCTGCCCAAGCATCGGTATCCCACAGTAACTAATGACCGTGAGGACAAGGGTACAGTGAGAGCTGGGGACTCCACGCACCTTCAAAACAAGATTACGAAGTTTGAGCCACCTAAGAAAGCACTAGCCAAACCTGCAGCTGCCCAACAGGCAACAAACAGAGGTAGGAGTGCAGAATCAAAGCGAGAAGAATCTTTAGCTGTGGAAGCTGAAAAGATAGGATGTTCTCTGGAAAGGGAGGTGGAGGTGCAACTCAGTCCCAAAGAAGCTGAACTGGGGACTCAGTTGTGTGGAGGAGGTGCAGAAAGACCGCTTCAAGAGCGGAAAACTCTAAGGGCTAGTCCTAATTGCTCTACAACTGTTGCCATACAGTTTGTCTACAAAAAGAGGAGTGCCCGACGCAACGGAAATCTCATGACCGCGCACTCAGTAAAAAGACTTTATTTGAAAAAAGTCCTCCTCGAGCGACTGAAGAGTGCTGATCTCGGGAGGAGACAAAAATAAACTGGAGAAAGGGCTCCAATCCCAGCGGGACTGAGGGTTCTCTTCCTCCATCCACTCTCATTCAAGTCACAGAAAGATCTTGAATGAGAGTGGAAGGATAGGCTTTGGCCGTGGCAAGCCCGAGCTTCCCACAAACAGGGGAGGTATTTAACAGGGGACTTATTCCTGTTCCCAAATGTGCCTATAATCCAGCAGTGTGGTGGTTAACTGCTAGTAGGCAATTAACTAACACCACCTGGCTGATTACAGGTGTTAGAAAAAGCCTGCCTCTGAGACAGGAAGGGAGATTCCTTAGTCCACAACTGGGCTGAACCAAGGAAGGACAGATGTCTTGAGCGGCAAGCTGACAACAAGACAAAGGGGACAAGATTCTAAACCTGGAGCCGGATACTGCCTTAGCACACAAGGGTGCGGATCCAAGAGAGCAGAGAAGCTTCCCCTACTGCAGCCCAGCTAACAGATAAGACTTTTCGTATGACTATTATCTATGTCTATGTATATTGATAAATGTCTCTATGATTTGGGCTGGTGAATCGCTGGGCTAACTACGTGGTTAAAGAGAACTGAATCACAAGTATATATATATACTCCAGAGTGGAGCGGATTTTGTTTGCTGATTTACATGTTTGCTGTGTTTAAAGCAACAGGCGCAATAAAGCCTTATTTTAATTTCACCATAAAACAGTCTCCATTGCGTACCTCTGAACACGTCTCTTACAAACGGGATGCAATGTTTCTTTGTGAAACCCTGGCGATGAAGTTACCACCTGACCCGGAGTCCACAAAGGCCTGTGTCTTGACCACAAAGGATTTCCCAGTCAACTTGATAGGCAGCAGCAACCTAGTAGATAGACTAGAGGGAGATGTAATGTTTCCAGCGTTGTTCTCCCATATCTCACTGGGATTTGACGTTTCCTGACTTATTGGGACAAAGGAGAGCCTGATGTCCGGCGCTACCGCAATACATACAGAGACCGGAACTGCGTCTGCGCTGCTTCTCACTGGCCAATAGACTATTACCCCTGAGCGGCATTGCCTCCTCAGGAGCCAGGGAATAGTCAAGAATGGGAGCCACTGAAAGATTATGAAAAGATTGTGTACCTCCAATGCGCTGAGCCATCTCTCCTCTCCTTTAGATGCGGAAACATAGGTGATGAGATCCTCTAAACCTGCAGGTCATTCCAGCGCGGCGAGTTCATCCTTAAGGTTCTCCGTAAGGCCTTGCCAAAATACTTCTACCAGTGCTTCGTTGTTCCATCCTGTTTCTGTGGCGAGGATCCGGAATTCAACTGTGTAACGGCCACAGTTCGACTGCCTTGAGAAATATACAGGAGGGAAGAAGAAGTCGTTGCCTTACGTCCAGGAGTGTCGAAGACCCTTCGGAACTCCTGTGTGAAGAGATATGTTGCTTTTGAGGTCCATTCTTTGCTCCCAGATAGGAGATGCCCATGCCAAGGCATCATCAGTTAACAGGGACATGATGTATGTGACTTTTGAACACTGAGACACAAAACGAGAAGGGGTAAGTTCAAATTGAATAAAACATTGGTTTAGAAACCCACGACAGCTGAGGGGGTCTCCGCCATAGCGATTCGGCATAGGGAGTCATGGTTCAGCAGCCGTGTGGGTAGTACTCGGTGCAGGGACAGACGCTGATGGGGTAGCAGGATTGAACGCTGCACGCTGTACCCGGTCTGCGGTGGATTGTACCGCAGACTGGATCTGATCCATACGTTTGTTATTCTGATCCAGGTACTGTTGCAATTTGTCAACCATGTTGGCGTGCAGGGCCAACACTCAACCCGCCTCAGCGGGGTCCATGTTTGCGTGGCTGAGCATACTGTAACGAGTGCTTGGCAAAAACAGGATGGGAGATCGAGGCCAAGGTGGGGATTAGTAAACACCGACCAGAAGCCGAGAGGCCATGTCCGGTGTGCAGGTTCGTTGTTGTGCAGCCGGGTCAGGGTTAGAAGAAGTCGGGTAGTAGGTATAATCGCCGTGGTCAAGGGTAGGAGACTTGAGTGTAGTAGAGGTCACGTAGACGAGGTCGAGGGTAGTAGAAGGTAGAGTAGTAGATATCCAAGCCGAGGTCTAGAGTAGGAGACTGGAGGGTAGTTGGTAAATGTCAGTGGTCAAAGTTCAGGTGAAACTGCAAGGCAAAACAAGGCACAGCAAAGCAAGGCAGGACAAGGTACAACAGACAAGGCAGGACAAGGTACAACAGAGTGCATGCGACCAGCACAACGTCACAAGTAACAAACTGTTATGCTCAGCCAATTTGCAGAGGCAAGCGCTTATAAAGGATGAACAGCCAATAGCTAAACAGCTGCATGGCAGAAGCTGATTTTACAATCAGAGCCCTGATTCGTAGCTGGGAGGAGTCTGCACAGCAGTCACTGATGAGGCACCAGCTGCAGCATGGTCTGAATCAAACTTGGGGGGTGGAGCTTGCACCCAATCCTGACATCACGGGGCCGGTGCCAGTGGCTGATCCTCACAGTAATGACCTTTGTCTTAGGCAGCATGGAGTTCACTAGCTATTTTGGTGAGGGCTATTTCGGTGGAACGAGCAGTGCAGAAATCAGATTGTAGAGGACCTAGGAGACAATAGTTTGTGAGAAAATGAGAGTGAGAGAATACAAAGCATTCAAGGAGTTTAGAGGCAAAAGGCAGGAGGGACAGGGCAATAATTAGAGAGAGAGCTTGCTGGTTTTGATTAAGGGTATAAGTCTTGCATGCTTGAAGGAGGAGGGAGAGGTAGCAGAGTAGAAGGAGGAGTTGAAAATGTGTGTGAGTGTAGGGATTAGAGTAGGAGCAAGAGCTTTGAGTAGATAGGAGGGAATGGGGTCGAGAGGGCAAGTGGTAGAGTAAATACGTCACCCATTTGTCTGCAAGGGTCTTGTCCCAGCCTTCGATCGTGGCTGCTACATTCTCCTATGGCCCTTGCCACAGCCTCCATGTGCATGTCCTAGCGACCCTTGTGAGTTGCATTTGTACCTTGTTAAGATTAAAATCTTTTTACATTGATTTACGTAATGGTGCCCGCGCTTTCTGTTTTTGTTTTTTAGATTCACGAGGGAGGTGGCTGTTCCTGTGAAGAGCTGCTTGGAGTCTCCAGCGTTTTTTACCAGCACACTTGTTTGTTTTTTTTGGCATATTGTCCAGTTTTTTTGTGTTTTCTTTCCCATCCCATTCACATTCCATTTCCCATTACCTTTTGTTTCCTATTGTTTTTACCACATGTTATTTGTTTTGTTTGTTCTTTTTGTACTGTCCTGTTTGTATGTTTGTCAGTCTGCATTCATCTGTTGTAGTTTGTCTATATTGACCATTTATTTAAAATTGATATATTCAGCACTCAAAAAATGTATTTACATTCATCATTGGTTTTAATCAATGTTGGTCTTTGTCCAAATCTTATAAGGATTCCCTATATATATATATATATATATATATATATATATATATATATATATATATATATATATATATATATATATACACTTTTATTTATAGCCCCTTACCTATATACAGTATATGGCGTCATCTTTTTTTAGTTTGATGCTGTCATTTTTCTTTGCTGTTTTTTATGTATATATGTGTGTGTGTGTGTGTGTGTGTGTGTGTGTGTGTGTGTGTGTGTGTGTGTGTGTGTGTGTGTGTGTGTGTGTGTATGTGTATATATATATATATATATATTATTTCAGAAAGAAGCTTGTAGTTGACCTTTGAAGTCCAGACACATCTCTTCTTAAGATTTTATACATTGAATTTATGAATCTATGAATTTTTAAACATATGGTAAAAAATTGGAGAACAAATCAGAAGGTCAGAGTTCTTATTTTAAATGTGAATAAATATTGTTAAGTGCGTACCATTGCCATCAAAAAGTGGGCTAAAAATACAGCAGGTCCTTAAAGCAATAATTACCATGTTTGAGTTAAAATAATGTTTGATTTAGGTGTTTTTTTTAAAAAGAATCCCATCTATTTAGATGACATAGTTTTGACAATGACAACATAATTGGTCAATTATCCAGTATTAGCAAACAGGACCACATATCCAGCCAAGGGCTTAATTATTAATTGTACAACTGTGTGCCAAATGGATTGGAAAATGGTTTGCATGCACAACTATGATAATAGTATTTACCAGTATTTTCTTCCTAAATGGTTGGAATAAATTTGTTACAATGCCCTCCCGTTCTTTAGCTGGAACATTATTGTTCGGAAGAGCTTGCAATTCACATTTTCTTTAAGGCATTCTGAATTAACTTAGGAAGGAAATTAGTATTTCTGTATGGGTTTGAGGTTTGGTCTGGCTTTTATGATGGCTTACCGCAAAAATAACAAAATAAAAAATTATATTTTGTTTTCTTCAAAATAACACATTTAGTGTAAAACCGAGTAATTAAACGATTTAATGTAGCAGAACTGAAACCCTACAATTTACTCATTGTTCAAAATCAGTGAATAGCTAATGTTTGCAAAGGAAAAGTAATGTAAAAAAAAGTTGTGATTTTATGTATTGAATTAGAGAAAGCGAGTGGACACTAACTTTAAATACTCTGTCCTCTCGTAGAATGAATAATACATTATTCATGTGAAATATTGTCTAACAATGATTTTTAGATAAAAATTATTGTTTTTATTTACATGTAATTATGTGTGAAGTCACTCACCATGGCTACGTGAAGTTGACATAGAACACTTCATCACATCTTGAGGCTGCGGTCCCAGTGCATTCTACAGCGCACAAGCACTGCCCCCCAATCTATCCGGGCCACGTACATGCATCGGCACACAGGTGGGCTACACGCGTTTCGCCCAGCCCTTGAGAGCTGTGTATGGCTTCGTCAGGAGTGTGACACACTCCTGACGAAGCCATACACAGCTCTCAAGGGCTGGGCGAAACACGTTGAGTGGTGTTTTGGACCAGTGAGGGACCCGTAGCTTCACCATCTACAGAGCCGTGACGTCACACGCACCGGAGGACACACAGAGAGGAGTTGGAATCCCGAAGTGCAGGCGAAGGAGCTCTGGAGCAACGAGGGGAGGCGGTGAGAGCTGCGGAGTACCCACTTAATTCACATATATTGTGACCAATGCGTGTTTTAATTTAGCACATTGTAAGTGCACATTTTATATACATACCTTTTTTATAAAGTATTTTATATCAGATTGCGCTATGTAGTGCTGTTTTTCTCCTCTACATATACCATCGCCTTATTGACGAGACGTGCCTGGAGCAACCCCACACACCATCCTATCCTATTGGGTAGCAGCCCTACCTGCTAATTGCATTTTTACCACGAACATCTTGTGAGTAGATATACCAGTAAAGCCAAGATTCTATCACATCATTTATCTCTTTGTCCAAACGTCTGCACTTAAATTTTGCACTCTTTGTTTTTATTTCCCATATACTGTATGCTCCTCCTGGATTGTCTGCAGTATACTGCTTATCCATGGCTATACAGGTAGGGGATATTTTTTTTGGAGTCAGCACAATTTATTGGATCAATATTTAGTTGTATTACGTTGCTCTTAGTATAGTTGCGGTATTTCATGATTGTAGAAAGTTGTTTTTATGGCATTTTGATTGATTTTCAATATTTTGATAGTTAATTCTAAATCAAAAATACATTTTGCATAATGATCAGCGGTTTCTTACCTCTTCTTGTGAAGTTTGTATGAGTTATTCTGCTTTAAAACCTACAAGACAAGCTCGCAACCACCCCACAAAAGCAAGAAAATAAAAGCTTCCGGAAGCTCCTTGCGACCTTGGGTAAGTTATCTATCTGCTTGTGTAGCGAAAATCCTAGATTGTAGTCTTATTGAGGCAGGGTTCCCTGTCCTTGTTGACTATATGAACAATGATATTATTCAACTGAATACTGTAGATAAACTGTAGAAATAGTAGCAGTGCACCCACATTCGGACTGTCCTTTACAGAGGACAGCCCACCTGTATTAGGGTAGGCATTGTCTTCTCTACCAAAGTGGTGTAGATGGTAGTAGTGGATGGTACACATAGATGTTGATGTCAAAAGCACTTACAGTGTAAGTAATTAAGTGTTATGTGAAAAATACTAAGTAGTTAGGGCATAGAACTTGCACAAGTCCTAAAAGAGACATTTCCTCCTGAACACTTGTTTACAGTTTAGTTTGAACAATCAAGTCTGTGCTGTAGGACACTGATGGTAGAAGAAAAGCTGCTGTTAACAACACCATACTGTAGATGTCCTTATGATTTCACTACTGTTTTTTCCTAGTTTCCAAGTGTAACCCCCCTCAATGGGGTTATGCTGTACGGGGTTAATAGCAGAATAGCATATGCTGGGCCCCACCCTGTGTTGCCACAGGGATACTGACTTCACATGGGGAGTACATAGGATAGGAGGAAGGTTCTGGAAGATAGGCTCCTGGAGGAAAAAAGGAGAGGAGCCTCAGGGAGTGTAGATAGGGATTATGTTCATGAAGTAATAGAAGAGATCGGGCCTCCCTTGTTTGTTATGTTACATATATGGACTGTGCCCTTATAGTGAGGATCCCAATTATATGGCTCATGGACACACACAGGTTCCACAGAGACCGATACGCCACAGCGGGCCATATGCAGAGAGCTCCCGGATGTCAGCGGATCAGCCCTACAGGCGGATCCAACTACGTATTCTCCTCAATCAGTAGGGAAGTGACAGTTCCCTATCAAGAATGAAGTATAGTCTCTACCTGCTCAGAACCGACTAGGGCCCAAAGTAGACAGGGTACAACGAATGTTATTTTGAATGGTGGTCCAGTCCAAATACAAGTAATGCCGCCAAAAAAATACACCTCCCTTTGAGTGTTAAGAGTGGGCAACTAAAGACGCACGTGTCAATGAGTAACCACGAGCATGTAAACTAATGTACAATGTTGTCAAGTGTGTGTATGTGTGTGTGTGAGGTGTCCCTGTGCCTGGAGACCTGAATAAAGATTGAAGTTGTACTACAAAAGCTCCTGGCGTCCATCATTTTCACCCTTGCTGCGTCATCGTCCAGCTTCCTGAATCCAGCACCCTGAATTGTGGTAAACTCTGCTGAGTAGCCAAATACTACACACCGATGTAATCTCCCTAGGAGCCAGGCAGGGAGGGTTACACAAGTGTATCTTTTTAAGCTTCCAATGGAACTAACAACCTGTTCCAGAGGCACAAGTCATAAAATACTGCATTAAAAGGCCTTGTTACAAAGCTACAGTCATTTAAAAAGAACCTAGTTTTGCTTTTCTAGAAAATCCTCATAAATCAGACATTAAAGGAGTCATTGATCCACACACTACGTGTCTGCTCTACGGCCATTAAAGTACCACATTTGTGTCAGCTTTAAAAGAGTTGCATTAATAAAGTGACTCATTAGCGGCAAAAAAGAGCAGATAATCCCTAAAGTCGGATTGCATCCATACTTCATGACAAGAAACAAAGGAAAATTGTTGCAAATAGCTGCATTGTAGCAGACAAATTATTTGTCGGTTTTCGTTAAATGTATATTGTTTATTCCAGAATATATCTGAATAAACTTCGAAAGACAGGTAATGCAGGTAAGTGTTGCCCTGGACCAATATACTGTAGATACAAATATAGGATAAGTATCTATCGACTAAACTTAACAGGTTGAACTCGATGGGCCTATGTCTTTTTTTAACCTCATCTACTATGCCAAGGGTCCTCAACCCCAGTCCGCAAGCCCTCCCCCACCCCTCCAACAGGTCCAGTTTCAGGATATCCCTGCTTCAGCACAGATGTCCCAATCAGATTGAGCCACCTGTGCTGAAGCTGGGATATCCTGAAAATTTGACCTGTTGGGGGAGGGGGGCGGCTTGAGGACTGGAGTTTAGCGCCCCTGTGCTACGTAATGGAATGACACAAATAAGCCCCTTTTCATTTGAGAATTTAAATATATTTCCTAATTTGAGCACTGATCTGTATTTGCAACCTCCTTGAAGAAAATATCCTACAAACTCAATTAAAAGAATATGTCACCTTACAGATGTATTGAAATAGCTCTAAAGAAAAAAAAAGGTGCCTTTTTTTTAATCACTTGAAATGTGGCACTAGGTGTGTGTGTGTGGCTTTCTTGTGTTTTTATATATTAACATGGTGCAGTGCTACATAAAGATAGAATGGATGTATGAGGCTTGCTAATGTTAGTTCTTTAGCGAACCGTAAAAAGAAAGTAAACTCTTGAGTTGGGAAAGAAATTAGTTATGTATTATCCTTCCAGCAATAGCAGTGACAAAATGTCCCAATACAGTATGTGTCAGTTTTACTTTGCAGATATTAGTGAGGCACCTGTTTCAAATACAACAAAAGACAAAAATTCCCAATGCTACATATAAATATACACATAAATATATAGTTAAATACTTAACTGTTTGCCTTCTCATAAGTATGGGTCATTTAGTTAAACTCTTTGGCCAAAGCGTTATAATCCTGCAGCCACATCACAGCATGGCCACTCTGCAGGTCCCAACACTAACTGGGTTTAATCTCACGCCGTCTCACTTTGTAAGTAGCAGTTTTTTCATGCCCCTGTGCAGGACAGGTCTTTTTAGACTTGTTTCCCTCCATTGCAGAGGTAAATGAGACTTTTCACAGTTTAGTGTTAGGACCTGCAAAGTCGTCATGCCGTGGCGTAACTGCAGGCTGATAACGCTTTGGCCAAAGAGTTTAACTACTGTAAATGACCCTTACTTATGAGAAGACAGACAGATAAGTATTTAGCAATATATTTTTTGTCATATTGGAAGTATAACTGGGAATTTTTGTGTTGTTTTCTGGGTATGCACCTTAACCCTGGCTGTGCTCAAAGCTGTGACCATGCAGCAAGCTTAAGCCTATAGGGAACCATGTTAAAAATGGTTATTGAGGCAAAAAGTGACACTGTGTGCTCATTTGCATGTCATTTCCCAGAATCCCTTGCTGCAGTGGAAGTGCTGTATGCTGGGTGATAATGGGGAAAGGCGGGGTTGCAGACCTGCCTAAGACATGCAGATGAGCATACAGCTATATTTGCATATTTGCTTTCCTGTGGAGGGTTTTTGTCACTTTTTTGACTCACCATAACTTAACTCAGTATTATGTTTTTTATATATATATATATATATATATATATATATATATATATATATATATATATATAATATGATGTGGTGGCCGTTGGGGTTAGAGCTTGCACAGATTCTGTATGTTTGTACATTGTTCTAATAATAAAAAAAGCTTTTTATATATATATATATATATATATATATATATATATATATATATATATATATATATAGCCAATAAAGAATATCACTTGTGAGCACATTCACATGTCTTAGACAGGTCTGCCACCCTGCCTTTCACCATTATCACCTAGCATAGTGCTCCCACTACAGCAAGGGATTCTGGGAAATGCCATGCAAATGAGCACAAAATGTGTCACCTTTTGCCTGGAATATCCATTCACATGGAGCATATATATATATACACAACCACTTTCCCTTAGAATCCTATACATTTTTCGCAAATGTCTGTGGGAAATATTCACGATGAAGCAAATAGTGGAATATTAGCAGAATAATTTATCCCAGATAAACACATTCCCACATTCAGAAACCATGTCACAATTACAGACAGCTGGTATACATTTATAGCATTTCTGTATACCAGTCTGCTTTGCTTTTTTTCATACATCTTTCTGTCAATAAAATCGTGCAAGATTATAGGGCTCCATGTTAAAATAGACATGAAGTCAAAGGTGACACGGTGTGCTCATTTGCATGTCATTACCCAGAATCCCTGGCTGCAGTGGAAGCGCAGTATGCTCAGAGATAATGGGGATAGGCAGGGTTGCAGATCTGTCTGAGATGTGAATGTACGTGTGTGCAAGAAGTGTTGCACGCGGTCGGATGAGCAGGGGTGCCCCGAGATTTAAAAAACCCTTCAGGGGTGTCCTTGCTTGCAAAAGATTGAGAACCACTGATCTAATTAAAAAAATGCTACCTTCTTGCTCACACGTACCACACTCACCCTCTTCATATGCACAAACCCACCACACTCAGCCCCTTCTTTCACACTCACACTTCATATTCACCATTATTCTCAACACAATCCACATTTTTCTCAAATTGTCCCCCTCCTCCCCCCACCCCCTCCCCCCACAGAGCTAGTTACTGACCAAAGAACCATCAATCTAGTACAATACTATAAACAGTATGCTAAATAAATGGCAATCTTTAAGGCCATTCTTCACGCTACAAATAATGTATTATATATGTGTATGTGTGTGTGTGAGAGAGGATCCCTAGAGATCCAATATACCAGCACAGCAAGAGTGATTATCACATATACTGTAAGTGGTTTATTTGGTCCAAAAGGCACACATATGCTCATTGGCATGTACTGATGCAGCGGCTGTTATTCGAACACTTCACGCGTCATGTACATCGGAATCCCGATTAGAAACCGCGGGATGAATTCCAGCCTCCCCGCGCTAAGATGCGAGCCCGGCGAGTGCAGAAAAACGAATTTTAGTGTTCTGGCTATTAAAACCATGAAATTGACACAGTAGCACAGTAGCACAGTACAATTCATCCATTTTATTGCAAACGAAGAAACAGAATCCATGAAATTCAAACAAAACATCCGCGATAACCGCGAGTGCCTGGGGCGATTGGCCGCGTTCATGCTGCGTGGGTAACAGCAGAGAACTCAAAATCGGCGCCGTGATGTGTTCAAATAACGACCGCTGCATCAGTATTAGCAAGTGGACACTACATAGCAATCATTTAAATATCTACATTAACCTAACACAAGGGCTGGAGCAACTAAAGAAGGGGCACATTCCAGGTAAGTGAAAAAAGCAATATTTTATGATCCAAAAATCAAACTTTCCGCCCCTAACCCTGATGAAGGTCCCTATGTGGGGACCGAAATGTTGGATTCTGGGATCATAATACACTACTTTTTTCACTTACCTGCGATGTGGTGCTTCTTTTGTTGCTCCAGCACTTGGGATATGGTTATGTGTGTGTTATGGAACAAGAACCACATTTCTGACTCACCCCCCTCTCTCCTTTGCAGCTTCTGCCTGTCAGATCTTATTCCCAGCTGCATGGAGTCTGCAAACACATACTGTGCCTGTGTAACTTGCAACAATGTTGCATTTCTTGCCTCTGAGCATGGAATCAGTGAGCTGCTACTGCAGTTTCTGAGATCCTCACCAGAATGGGCTAGTCTGCCCCCCCTCCTGTTTGTTCAGACATAGGGCCTCATGCAGAGAGCAGCGCTATTTGCAATCTCGCCATTTTCCGGAGAAAATCGCGCTAAAAACAGCTGAAAATGGCGAGTTAGGAAAAAAGCGCCATTTTTTTTTTCTATTTCAAAATCTCGCCGCGCGGCTGGCGCCAGTCTGAAAAATATCCGAATTCAGAAAGGCGTGCTCGCCATCTAGCGGCTGTTTTTGGCGCGATTTTCGTCAATTTTCTCCGCCAACTAAAGTTGGCAAGAAGCAGGAGGTCGCCGGCTATAGGGGGAAAAAAAAAAATGCGCGAATTTTTTTTTCCCCTTTCAGCTGCGCGCATCTCCTCATTTACAATTCTCCACATGCAGTAATGCTAAAAATAGCGGATTTCGCCCATTTCTGCATATGGAGAATAAAACTCTCCATTAAAGCTACTTTTTCTTAAACTCTCCAATTTATTCTAACGCTACTCTCTGCATAGGCCCCTTAGTCTGCCCCTAGACTATTCCTTTACCCACACTGCACCTCACTTCCTTTTCCACCCTGGAGACAGTGAGTAAAGATCCCCTTCTCTGTTTATCCCCCTTGGTGAGGCCATCTCTTTTTACCGGTTTCTAACTAATAATCACCACTACACGCCATCCACAAGTATCTGTATCCTGCTGCCTTTTCCCAATAAAGTGGAGGAAATATTACAGGGCTTGGAGTGATTTAAAAGGGAACTGTGTTAATGCTATCGGGAGCCATTCACACCAAACGTGACCCTGGCTTCAGAAAAGTAAAAAGAGGACCGTGTGCCCTGGGAATACACACAGAGGAGCTGCTACCCACAGCCTTTATGCTAAAGAAACAAGCAAGCAGCTTAAATAGCAAATAAACAGCAGTCTCTCACCACACTGCACAAGCGTACTGCTCCACGTTGCTACACAGAGCCACCAGCCTCTACACAGCAAACAACTACAGCTTTATGCAAAGACAAGTGAGCAGCCTTACTTTGCTAATAGTACACAGAGCACTCCCCGCAGACTGAAAAGCAGCAAGTAGCTCCAACTGCACACAGCCTGCAGCCTTACAGACAAGCAGGCAGATTCACACTGGGCACAGCCAGCTTCTACCCTGCACCTAAGGCAGCAGCTTTGCAGACTGACAGTTCACTTTACACACAAAACCTGACTGCCTTTTTCTCTGTCTGAGTCCACCCTCTGCACAGCCCTACAGTGAGGAACCACCTTCCCACCTACCCCTGCGCACGTCCCCACGGCCAGCGCCATCAAGGGCCACGCCATCGGACACCCGCCAGGACAAGGGCCACGCCACCGGACACCTGTGAGTACAGCTACCCCCACGCGGCACGTTGCAGGACACCGCTCGGCATCATCTGAGACAGACGCCCATCGCTGACAAGGTAAAAAGACTGCACGCCACACGCACTGGCAAAAGGCCTACACACACCTACAGCATGGCAGAACTCAGAGCCTCACCAGACATCACGCAGGAAAGCGATCACTCAGACACAGAGAACGCCGCGCAACCGCAACAAGCGCAGGCAGGCGCGAGGCCCAAACGGACAGTCACCCTGACACAAAAGGCCCGCGAAAAATATGAGACTGACATTGAAGCGCACCGCGCCAAATTACAGTTGGCCTGGGAAACAACCGCACTTGGGATACGCAATGTCGCCGCCGCTGGCAACTCTGTACAACAGCTCGAGCAGGCAATAACTCAATTAAAGATAGATCACGCACGCTACCAAAGACTGTCAGAGGCATATGTCACTTACCTGGCCAGGGCTAACACCGGTGAAAGCCTGCAAGAAAGGGACTTACAGCACAATATTGACTTGACACGAGACAGCCGCGTGCGAACCGCCATCGTAGACGCCCAAAGCGAGAGAAAAGAGCTTCTCCTGGAGACCGCATCGCAGCGCTCCAGCGCATCCAGACACTCATCAAGGTCAGCAAGATCAGCACAATCCAACGCGTCCAACGCAAGCGCTACCAAGGCGCGAGCCACCGCAGAGGCCGCACGTGCCAGGGCCGAATATGGTCGAAGAGAGGCAGCCGTAAGGGCAGAAAGAGCGCTCATAGAAGAGGAGGAGCAGAACGCCGCCGCTGCCAATGCCGCCGCCGCTGCTACTGCCGCCGCAGCCAATGCCGCCGCCGCCGCTGCTACTGCCACCGCTGCCAATGCTACTGCCGCCGCTGCCAATGCCGCTGCTACCGCCGCCGCTGCGCGCAGAAAGGCCAAATTAGACGCGGATCTAGAGGCCCTAAATCAAGAGAAAGTATGCGTGGAGAGAAGGTAGAGCACTGCAGAAAAAAGTAGGGCTGGAGGCTGATTGGTGAAAATTAAAAATGCTTTAATAGAGATGCATGGTAGCAAAAGCTACATAAAAAAGGTCCTCTAATGCAGGTCCTCTAGCTACTCAGCGCGAAATGCATTAGAGGACCTTTTTTATGTAGCTTTTGCTACCATGCATCTCTATTAAAGCATTTTTAATTTTCACCAATCAGCCTCCAGCCCTACTTTTTTCTGCAGTGCTCTACCTTCTCTCCACGCATACTTGATCTACACCACGGACGGATGCACGCGTATATGGAGCATAAGGGGTCTATCATGTGAGTCATTTATCTGTATTTCTTACATTGTGACTGTGACTATAGGGTATTTGCATGGCTCCAGCCTTTGGTTCAGGACACCATCCCTCTCCATAGTGAATACACTGGGAGTCCTTATATATAGGGGCTTTTTTGTGATTTCATTTTGAGGGTGGTTATATGCTTTCTGTCCATATCAGGCTTTATTTGGTGAGCTATATACCCTGTCACATATATACATTTTTTCATTGATTTGACTCAACCCTTGACTCCTGGGCTATATTGCCTTCATTGCACTATTCTGGGAATTAGAAGCACCATACAGAGATTCATTTCTCATCCTTTGCTGCTAAATCAAGAGAAGGAAGCCGCCGCCGCCATAGCCCAAGCCGAAGTCCTAGAAGCAGCCGCGAGACAGGACGGCGGGGAGCAACCGTACAGACGGATAGCCTCAGAGGATCCAGCCCGACGCACTGAAGACTACGTAAGGAGCCTCTTCAGCGTGACCACCAGCGCACCATCCCAATACGGAGGGAGTGACACCACAGACACCGAAGACTCGCTAAGACCACGAGGAGAAGATGCTGCTCCATCAATGGCACATGCTGCCTGGGATAGCCACAGCCGCAACAGTGATCCACACGCCAGCGCGCACACGGATGCACCACAATAGGCTCGCAATCCAGGTACACCCACGCGGGAGAAAACAGCCCCTCACACTAGCCAGCAGCCATCACGCGTCCACGCCAAGGAAGAGGCGACCGCACAGACCGTCCCAGCAACTACCTCAGAACGGGACAAACACGCCGATGCCTCAGGTCTGACAGACATAGCCAAGTACATGATCCGGCGCGACCTGGTACAAGCAGGGCTCATCTGCTTCGACGACTGCCCTGAGAACTACCGGACGTGGAAGTTCACGTTCAAAGACGCAATCAACAGCTTGGACTTCTCAGCAAGGGAAGAGCACAACCTATTAGTCAAGTTCCTGGGGAACAATTCCAGAGAGTATGCAAAAAGACTGCGGGCAGCGAACGCGCATCAACCCCAAGTAGGTCTGGACCTAGTGTGGGAAAGGCTGGAAGAATCCTACGGCAGCCCCGAAGCAGTCGAGGATTCGCTCTTCAAAAGAGTCGAAAGCTTCCCCAAGATCACAACTAAAGACTACTCGTAGTTACGAGATCTTGGAGACCAGCTGCAAGAACTGGAGTTCGCAAGGAAAGACCATTCCTTAATAGGTCTCAACGTCCTAGACTCAGCTCATGGAGTGAGACCCATCCTGGAGAAGCTACCCTTCAACCTCCAAGAAAAATGGATCTCACAAGGCTCCAAATACAAAAGGGAGAAGCAAGTCGTCTACCCCCCATTCTCAGTTTTCTTGAGCTTCATTCGCGAAGTAGCAAGGACGAGGAACGACCCCAGCTTCTTCTTAGGTGCTCAAACCACATACAGCGCAAGCAGCCTGAGGAACGAGACACCAGCGACGAGATATGGTAACCCCCAAACACCCATCTCGACCCGCAGGACGGACGTGCCTCCCACGACCCAAACTACTCCCGATCAGTCGGTCGCCGGAGACAAGGAACCAAGGGACCCAAACAGGGAATGTCCCATACACAAGAAGCCACACCCACTCAACAAGTGCTTTGGGTTCAGGATGAAGTCCCTGGAGGAACGCAAGAGGTTACTTGGAGAATTCGGAGTTTGCTTCAAGTGCTGCGGTTCCACGACTCACCTAGCCAGGTACTGTAAGGAAGAGATCAAATGCACAGTGTGCGAGAGTGACAAGCACGTGACAGAGTTACACCCAGGGGCGATGACACTCCACCAACTCAAGAACCCATCCTCCGTAGCGGAGCATGGCGGGGAGAAAGAAGAAGGAGAGTCAACATCCGTCACATCTCAGCGCACTGAGGTATGCGGAAAAGAAGGTGACAAAATGTCCTGCTCCAAAATATGCCTTGTCGCAGTGCACCCCCAGGGACAACCTGAGAAGGCTATTCGGATGTACGCAATCCTCGACGACCAGAGCAACCGATCGCTCTTCAGGTCAGAGTTCTTCGACATGTTTAACATACAAGACGTTGTTTCTCCTTACACTCTCAGAATGTGCGCAGGGCGAATGGAGACCACAGGAAGAAGAGTGAATGGCTACACCATATGCTCAATAGACAGCAAAGTGAACATGCCCCTTCCCACACTCATCGAGTGCAGCCACATGGCCACAAACAGGGACGAGATTCCCACACCAGACGTGGCACTCCATTACCCCCACCTTAAAGGAATAGCCAACCACATCCGGCCGGTAGAACAAGGCGCCAAGATCCTGCTGCTGCTCGGTAGGGACATCATGAGGGTACATAAAGTCCGTAAACAGCATAACGGACCCCACAATGCGCCATACGCCCAAAGACTCGACCTAGGATGGGTGATAGTGGGCAACTCGCGCACCAACAAAGAGCACGGGCAAGACTACGTTGATGCCCGCAGAACGGTGGTGACAGAATGTGGACACACATCTCTCTCTGAACCATGTCTTGGCCATCTCCAAGCGACCGAAGGGCCAAGTGAAGAGAAGAGACAAGGTCATACCCCTGAGACCAACAAAAATGTCCTCACATCAGGGGGATGTGACAATGGCCTGGGGATGCTCAGCAGTCCAGACAGCTAAGGATGAGGAGTCGATTCCACCGAAGGAAGAAAGTAACCTCCCAAAGGTGACCGATGAAGGGATCGTCCAAAAGGTAACGAACGATCAAACAGTCCTCTCGCGAGCAGTGACACGACTAAGACGTACAGTTGTTCCTCTCCACAGAGTATCAAGCGACAAAGCAACCAACTGCCACGGCTGGCATAGCCGCAAAAGATTGCGCCCCACAGGTGAAGCCACAGTGTCAAAAGGACTGTCCTCTCACACATCCAAAAAGAGACAGCCACAGAGACATTTCATAAAGGGTTTTACTAGGGCAAAAGAGACTGTTCTTCGTTACGTCCGGGGAGACAATAACCTCCCGATGGCAGTCAACAAAGAAACACAAAAGCGTTTCACCAAACTACGCGGAGATGTTCTCGTGCAAGAGAAATGTACCGATGAACTACGGTGCACAGCGTTCCAGACAACAAGGAACGATGACAAGCAAACACCATCAAGGGAAGATAGAGGATTCCCGAAGTTAACAGTCAAGGAGCTCTCTAAAGACGGACTAAGCAGTCGGGTGACTCCGCTACCATTCCGTTCACCAAGGAGGCGCTTCCCAAACAATGGAGAACATGCCATCTCTAGGTTCACCTCGCACCTCTGCGGCCTACAAAGGGAACCAGAGACCAAAAACAACTTTGTGGTCTTCATCCAGAAGATATTCTTTACGGGCCACGCAAAGCCAGCACCTCTAATGGAGGAAGGTGAAGAATGTCGGTACCTCCAATCACCTGGGGCCTACCACCCTCAGGAACCCGATCAAATCCGGGTAATGTTCAACCCCAGCGCTCAGCTTCAGGGAGTCTCCCTGAACGACGCCCCCTTTACTGGACTACATTCGACAACCAGTCTTCCAGGGACAGTAATCCGCTTCCGCGAGGAACCAAAAGCCATCTCCTCCCGCCAAACGCCAGGTGATAGGATGACAAACTACCATGACTGGCACATCCACGAGGTGATGCACTCTGTAGAGATAACTACAGAGTCAAAGGGACTGTTCTCTCACAAAGTTGAAAGGAAACAGTGCCAGAGACTTTCACAGAAAGACATTGTGGTGAAACCAGCAAACCTGGAGCGGTTCATCCACCCAACATCTCTTGCTAAAAGACTTTGTCAAGGGATTTCCACGCCAGTGGTACCGGCCGGTATCACCTCGTTATGTGGACATGGACTTTGCATTATTGTGATGTTATCTTTGTTATGCATTGCACATATGTTCCACATAGTCTGGTATATAGTGGTATCTACAGACACCAGACGGGGAGTGTTATGGTTACAAGAACCACATTTCTGACTCACCCCTCTCTCCTTTGCAGCTTCAGCCTGTCAGATCTTATTCCCAGCTGCATGGAGTTTGCAGACATATACTGTGCCTGTGTAACTTGCAACAATGTTGCATTCCTTGCCTCCGAGCATGGAATCAGTGAGCTGCTACTGCAGTTTCTGAGATCCTCACCAGAATGGGCTAGTCTGCCCCCCCTCCTGTTTGTTCAGACATAGTCTGCCCCTAGACTATTCCTTTACCCACACTGCACCTCACTTCCTTTTCCACCCTGGAGACAGTGAGTAAAGAACCCCTTCTCTGTTTATTCCCCTTGGTGAGGCCATCTCTTTTTACCGGTTTCTAACTAATAATCACCACTACACACCATCCACAAGTATCTGTATCCTGCTGCCTTTTCCCAATAAAGTGGAGGAAATATTACAGGGCTTGGAGTGATTTAAAAGGGAACTGTGTTAATGCTATCGGGAGCCATTCACACCAAACGTGACCCTGGCTTCAGAAAAGTGTGTATATATACAGTGTGAGTGGTTTCTCTGGCTTTGCATCTGACTCCCATGCTGTGCTTAAAAGTTGTGTTAAAAGTGAGCATTAGCTTATATGGGTTCCATGTAAAAATGGATTTCAGACAAAAGGTGAAACGTGTGCGTATTTGCTTGTCATTTCCCAGAATCCCTTGCTGCAGCGGAAGCACTGTATTTTTGGTGATAATGGTGAAAGGCAGGGTTGCAGACCTGTCTAAGACATGCGAATGTGCTCACAGGTGAGCTTTTTATTTGCTACAGTATATGCTATACGGTGGAGGTTTCTTGTTGCCTTTTTCACCCACCATAACTTAGTGTGTGTAAGGAACGGCTGGCGTGGAACCCTGCAGTCTATGGCGATTGAGTATATCTCATAAATGCTTGATTTTATGCTCTGTTTGTGAGTGCGCTTTTTATATGTTTTAGTCCTATAAAATATTTTTTGTACTTTATTACACTAGGAGTGCGCCTGTTTTTTTCTTGTTTTTTCATACACACACACACACACACACACACACACACACACACACACACACACACACACACACACACACACACACACACACACACAGGTGTGTGTATATATATATATATATATATATATATATAATATATACATAAGCATCTGATATTCAATCATATAAAATCTGCTTATAACATACTGTAGGTAAAAGACTACAATACACGTCTGGCCGTTGTTTCCCTGCAGTTTTCTAATGATATGTGTGCTTCTCTGGACCTACAACACACAGAACAAACAGGCAAACAGGGCGGGAAAATAGAACATGGCCAATAAGGAGACAATGCGCGTGGCCCAATCAGAAGAGCCTCCCTTCTCCAATCGCACATTGCAATACATCTCAACTCCAGACAAACTGGTTAACACTTCCAATTGCCCTGCAACAAACATATAGCACCTGGGTGCTGCTGCGCTGCTGATTACTGGCACTTGTGCTCCGCTCTGGCTTTTCTGTGCGCTTTGGAAGAAGCAGAGGAGATGCCCATAATAATGAACTCAGGACAAAGGGGAGCCTCGGCTGAACTGGCTTCTTTTGTGGTCCCCAGGTCTCTCCTCTCCCCCCTCTCTGTATTCGCCTACTTTGGTCACTGGGACTGATTAATTAATGATGATACGGCTGCTGTTGATGCAGTGGTGATCAGGAGCAGAGTGTGCCACAGGCTTCTCCAGCATTAACGCGGTGGGTGAGAGTGACTGAGCTCGCAGCCTTTGCGCTGCACCTGATCCGCTGCTGCCAGATTGCATCGCCTGCTTGGAAGCAGAGGGCACTTTCCTGCAGCAGAGCCCCGCTCCCTCTCCATGGCTCTGCCGGAGGTACAGTATTCCTATCCACCCAGAAGTACAGCCCGCTTACTTAATGCGGCAGGGGGGGTGGGGGAGGGGGGGTGTGACTCGTTATATCTCCCCACCTTGTATTTGTCATTATCTTTCAGAAAATGTTCATGACATACTGAAAGCCTTCCGCTGTGTAGGAATAAATACGCAGCAAGTGATTTTTTTTGTTATAGCTATGTTATGAATATACGTATCTATAAACTCACATGTGTTTATTTTTTGGGGTAATATATATTTTTCCATTTGTTTAACATGATATAAAAAGCCAGACATGATGTATTTAGTGTGAAGCTGTAAAAAGCAGGCTGACAAATGTCCCTGGGGTGATAGTTGCTTGGGTTACTCTAGCGTAAGAAAGATGTGGTGATGGGCAGCTGTCTGTGAGTGGTCCTGCTGCCTCCCATATGACCTGGTTCTTGTAGACAGCTGAGTCTTTTTTTTAGGTTGGGAGGTGATCTGTACTATTCCATTCTCTTATCATTAAGCAATATCATGTTGTTATACTGTATATCAAAGATGTTAAGCAGTGCAACCCAATTTTTGATCCCATCATCACCTATGTGAACTAATGTGATTTGTAACTGAGACTGTTAGAGGTGTGCATTTTACTGCATGGGAATACAGTGTTTTTTATCAACTTTATTCCGGAATGTATTCACTTTGGTGCACTGCAGGAGGGTGGGTATCATCATCATCATCATCATCAGACCCTCCAACATTTAAAGTATACAAATAAGTACCTTTTGTAGTTCCTCTTCTTGTGCTGGATGGAGGTACTTTAAAGCAATTCCTATGGAAGTCACTAACCCTATGCAGCATACCACACACAAAACACCTTCTGTTCTATACTCTAGGTACTGTATAGCTAATCTTACCGGACCCAAAAACATAGTGTACCTGCAAAATAGGTACCGCTGGATGGTATGCATCATGGTAGGGACCAAATTGCATCTTTCAGAGGGAGAGTATTTTGGTAACAAAAATTGTTTCCCATGGTTGTATTCATGGCAAGTTATTGGGATTGCTTTATTATATTTAAGTTTTTGTTCTGAATATATTTTAGGATTGTGTAAAGCATTTTCATAGGAACTAATAATGACGTTGAAAATGTGAATAAGCATATGAATTAAAGATACATCATGTTATAGTTACGGTACATGAGACTATACTGAAGATTTAGTTTCCTTTACATAACTGATATACACTATATTACAATTGTTTCTATTTTTTTTTTTCGGGAGGCTGTATGTCACTGTAAACTACAGTAAGCTTTCTGTGTCTTGATAGACGTGCAAAACAAAGCATTCAGTGATAAAGTAATTGTACAGTCATCTATGACTTTAGAAAATTCCTACGGTCCTTATTTAACTTTACATTGTGGAGCTAATTAGACTTTTCTGCAATTTATTCAGTAGATCTTTAGATATAATCGATCTCAATAAAATGATTATAAGAAATGGAACCCATTCTAGCAGAGTGGAGAAAGTGAGGCTCACAAGTGTCTGAATGGATTTCTATGTGATTGACAAAGAGCAGCCCACAGTTCTTGTGTAGCCCTCTGAGATATCTCAGCATTCTGATCATGTACATCTTTTCTTACTATGCATAAGCATTAGTATCATACTGTGTGATAATTCTGCCCACAAGAAAGAAGCAAACTGACCCGTTTGACACATGGGAAGTTTAAACTACGATAGTACCGATCGGGGCACTATCGCACGGACACACCCCTTTACTTCATCACGGGTTTCTGTGTGATCATGCCCTGATTGGCACTAGCATAGTTTAATGAATAACCTCCTTTCTAGTTTTACTGGAATAAAACAAGCGTCTTTCATTAACCTCCCAGCATGCCTTATTGTTTACCATGAAGTGGAGTTGACACATTCTCCTATAAACATGTTTGTGTTTATGTTTATTGTACTAGAAACATTAAAACAAGTCATATTTTGTACTTTGAGGCAATTAATTAAATTCATGGTAATTTTTTTAACATGCACTTAGAATATTCTATATTTGATACATTATAATATTGCATGGGGGGTCTGCTTTTTTTCCTTAATTATATAAAACAGCTGTGGCTGTTTAATAGTTGGTATATATGGTTGCTAACAGTATTAAAGGCTTTAACCTTGAATTGTAGTTGATTTAAATGTAGCTTCTAGCAATACATTTATTTCACATATTGAAATACGATTACTAGCTGATATATTATTTAGAGAAGATTGCAACATATAAAAGGTCCTATGGGCATACACAGGTCTAACATGATGATATAGAAAAGGGGTGGCCAAACTCAGTCACCAACAGGCCAGGTTTTAAGGATATCCCTGCTTCAGCACAGGTAGTGATTGAGTCACCTGTGCTGAAGCAGGACATCCTTATAACGTGGCCGGTTGTTGGCTCTTGACTTTGGCCGCCCCTGATATAGACAATATGATTGTTTTAGTTATTCTGCTAGACATTTCTCATTGCGATAAAAATGATGGACTACAGCATGTTAGTGTCCTCATTGCCCCTCATTTGATGTAGTTAATGCACGGATGTTATGCCATTGTTTGCTTGGTTACTTACTGTAGTGTCTTTGCTCTAATGATTTGTTTTTTTTTATTGAACACAGATATGACATTTCACCAGTTGTCCTCTGCAAGCTCAAAGTGACACCACGTGCATCCATCTGTGTATTTTCTCACCTTGACTGTGTCAACCTTTACTGTTCTAACTCTACTTCCTGGCGCTCTAACTACAACATGCCCACACTGTTATTATTCATTTTTGCAGTGCTTCCCTGCTCTTTTAGCTCTCCTTTTCCTCCCGCCTCCCTGATTGCCACCTTAATTGCATGAATTACAGTATATTCATGTCTCACCCTTTCTCATTCCCTTTTCTTTCTCTGTGCTCACACAATACAGTTGCTTAGACTTATTACCAACACCAACTTCCAAGCCCTAAACAGACTCTTATAAATCCCCCCACTTTCTCCCAGTCTGATCTCAGCCTTTGAACAGTCAGTACCTGCTCCCACCCTCTCCCATGCCTCCATTTACCTCATCCCTCCTTAAGGTTCCAACTCCTCTAATTTAATATCTTGTCCATGTCTCCTTCCCTCCCCTTCCTTGTACTCTGTGCAATCCTTACTCCATTTCCAACAAGCTGTGCTCGATCTTCTTTCATTGCCTTCACCTCTTTGCTTTAACAGCCAATTGGGGTTCTCAGTCTGACTCAACACTGGAAGTTGCAGTTTTCTATAGTGGCTTTTTTTTTTTGCTCCATACCCCTTGCCTCAATGTGCATGTATGATACTCTCCTCCCCTTTCAATGCCTATATCATGTCCTCCCTATTCCATCTGACCTCTCATTCTCCGCTTATAAAGCTCTCCCCTATCTCTGCAGCGGGCTATAATCTGCTAGTTACCTACCTCTGTATCCTATCCTTCCATTTTAGATTTTTAATCCTGCCTCTACCTAATCCACAACTCTCATTCCTCCACTTCCTCCATTGTCATATTGATTATAGCTATGCTTCCTGAGCCTTGCCTTCTTTCTCAATAACCACCACTTATCTTCAGTAATGGACTGCCTCGAGCATCAACAAAAAGAGGGCGATTATTGTGAACCGGTCTTTATTAGACGTGGTTGTCTATCTGCACAAAACACCATACTACACCTTTTCAGTCTTTCTCCTGCTATGCCTCCCATACCCCTTTTGAGACCAGAAATTCATGGGCTTCTCAGCTCTGCAGTCCACCTTGTATTCTAAACTCTATCTAACCTCTCTGCTTCTCCAGCTTTTATTCTAAATTCTAACCTCTCTGCTTCTCTGGCTGACAATCCTGTCAAAGCATGCAACTGTATTCTCTCCTTTTTTGTAGACTAGCATGTTATTTTCCTACTAGAGTATACTTATTCCTCAATTTTCACACAAACACTTGCTTCACCCTGAACTCATTCCTCTGAACGCCATTGCAGGTGAAATTAGGGGAACATTTTTGGAATATATTTCCCAAGTACAGAAAAATGTGACGTTAACTGACAGATTTTTATTCAGTGAATATTTTATGTCTTCAACAAAAGTATATGAATTCATAGCAGTATGACACTAGTTGCCATTGATTATGATTGGGTAGCTAAAAACTCAAAGCACATGAAACGTTTATATTATGAGAAGTTGAGAATGCTCTTAAAAAGTGATATGTTCTTGTCATTACATGTAAAAAAAAACATATATACCGTATATATTTCTCATATTGCTTTTGATGCTAATGAAATAGCAGCATGCCTAGTTACTCCAAACATATTTGAATTTCACTCATCTCCATACTATTTTAGGCATTAATTGCATCACAGATTTATGTGCAGTGATATTCTAATGGAAGATTAGCATATAAAAAAACATGGTATGTTAGAAAATGTCAGCAAAAAGTCTAAGTATGATGTCTACTTTCAAGGCATAAAAAGGAGCATAATGAGGGTGTGTATAGTATAAAATAAGTATGGTATAATCTAATTTATTAATAAAATAGCCATATATTAAAAACTCACATATAGTTTTGCAAATACCGGCACACCACTGTCCCAATTTCAAAGTACCTGTCTGACAAATGTTCAATTTCTAACAGTGAGTCCCAAAAGGAAACTTACATACACCGCTTCACCCAGTCTCTTGTAATACTGATACTCAGCAGCCTCGTGGAGATACTTGGTAGGCAGTGTCGGATTAAGGGCCGGGCTCTCGGGGTACTTGCCCGCGGCACCAACCGAAAAGGGGCACTACACGCTTGGACCACTGCGCCATCTTTAAATGCCCGAGCCCTGTGCAGCCAGGTACATGTCGAAGGACATTTAAAGATGGTGCGTTGGAGTGGCGGGCGTGCGCGGGACTCAGAGCAGCAGCAGCAAGCAACATTGAGGGTGCTTGGCCATACAGGACTTTGACGGAGTGGTGGTGCGGAACAGGGCACGCAGGACCTGTCCCGCACTGATTCTCCATCAATGTTTCACATGGCCAAGCGCCCTCGTCAATGTCCTTTGCTGCTGCCACTCCAAGTCCCGCTTCTGCCACTCTGATGCGCCATCTTTAAGTGTTCCTTGACATTGAAGAGGCTGCACAAGACTCAAACATTTAAAGAAAGCGCCGGGGTCAGAGCGCACGTCAAAGTCAAGAATGTTGTACTTCCTTATTTTCCGTCGACACTTTCAGTGTCTCAACAGCCAATTGGCAACTTGTTTACTTGGCAACGGGACGTCATGTGGTGTCGTTGTCATGGCAGCGCTTTGCCATATGACGTCACGATGCTGCATCACGAGGGGCGATACATGTTTAGCCTGCCCAGGGCGCTGTACTGTCTAGGTCTGGCACTGTTGGTAGGAGATATGGCAACGTGTGATTATTAGATGGCTACTATACGTGGCCATCTAATAGGAATATAGTTTTGAGCGCGGGAAATCATTGTTACGGGAGACCAGCACTTTTAATACCGGGATCACTAACACCAGACGGGGTTTATTCTGGCAAGCCAGCAGGCACCCAAAATACACAATATACGGTATACACTCACCAACTGGGGCCCTGGAGGGAAGACACTAGCCTCGACTAAGTGCAGGGGCCTGCTTCAGGTAGGCTCACCCTGGCCGCTTCCCGTCCTGGTATCTCAAAGTGCTATTCTCTCAATAGTAACTTTGAAAATCCTGCCACATGCATCAACGTCAAACTCCCTGTCCTGTCCATGGTACTCTGATCGGCAGCATTCCTTACATAGCCCTCGGTGGCTATATTTTCTATGGAGAAGGAGCAGTCAACCAGTCAGAGCACGGATTGAGATGGTGCAGCCAATCCCCAGCTGGGGGCTCACCTGGCTGCACCAGTCAAAGGAGGGGGCATGCTTAGGTGCTCAAGACCGCTCCGTGCTGACGAGGCTGCTGGCGAGCGGGACATCTGAACTGGCCAATGGAAATCGTGCATACGAGCTCCGTCTTGACAACATCTTCCCCTGGCCAGCCCCATACTTCCCGCTGGGTAGGCGCCACAGTTTCTGCGGGGAACAAAGGCTCTCCCTGCTGAGAGCCCATCCCTGGACCTGATTGTCCGCCCTTCCCCGCTCAGCAAATGTCGTGACACCTCGCCGCTCCCAGCCTGTCTCAAACCTGCATTTCTATGCAAGCAACTCAGCTAATCGAATCACTGAGACTGCCTCCATAGAAATTAACACACATAACCCACAATAATAGCCTGCTAGCTGGGGGAAAATACAGTTTTACTGGGAATAAAGTGCTTGTTATATATATAAATCTCCCGGTCCCTTTCCCCCCCCTCCCCCCAAATATATACATAATTATCCCCCTTCCATATCACACAGTGATGAGGCTCTTTTCTGTAAGGGGTCATAACACACAAATTGTACACACCAGGTGAGCGCACATAGGCGGCCAAATACACATGGTTTTAGGGGTAGCTAGCCAGGCTTCACCATTTATTATGTGAGACCAGCTACCCCTACCGTCACAATCATGCCAGAGAAATTCACTTTCTGGACCTTTTGTCTTGATATTTAAAATAAGCAAGTTCTTAGTAAAACTTTGAAAT
>NC_134490.1:75758882-75803882 GCF_040206685.1 Ascaphus truei | reverse complement strand
GAATGAAAATAAATGTATTAAATACAGCACATTTTTTATTATATATATATATATATATATATCTTAACTCAGTATTATGGTATAGCCTATCCCATAGCCTCTCTTGCATTCCCAGTAAAATCAACCCCACACTGATGAGACCCATCAAGGTCGAAACAGCTGTCTGTGGGTGGTTTTCTGGGTATGCACCTTAACCCTGGCTGTGCTCAAAGCTGTGACCATGCAGCAAGCTTAAGCCTATAGGGAACCATGTTAAAAATGGTTATTGAGGCAAAAAGTGACACTGTGTGCTCATTTGCATGTCATTTCCCAGAATCCTTTGCTGCAGTGGAAGTGCTGTATGCTGGGTGATAATGGGGAAAGGCGGGGTTGCAGACCTGCCTAAGACATGCAGATGAGCATACAGTTGTATGTATGTATATACAAACACACCAGACATCTAAGGCATCCCCCGTTGCCATGGTGACGTTTCTAAAGCGTCTATCACCAGGAATGCGAAGGCAGAAGCGGACTGCAGCAGAGAGCAGGAGCACAGGGCTGTGCGAGTGCGATGACGTCACTACGACCACTCGGTCAGATCCCTGCAACGAACATATAAGTGTATTGTTAAAAACATATTGAAGGATTAAAAACATGTTCCAATCTTCAATATGTTTTTAACAATACACTTATATGTTCGTTGCAGGGATCTGACCGAGTGGTAGTAGTGACGTCATCGCACTCGCACAGCCCTGTGCTCCTGCTCTCTGCTGCAGTCCGCTTCTGCCTTCGCATTCCTGGTGATAGACGCTTTAGAAACGTCACCATGGCAACGGGGGATGCCTTAGAGGTCTGGTGTGTTTGCCGGCTCCTCCCGTGGACGCGCATGCGCGATGTGAACGGCATTTGACAGCCGGATGTAAACAGACTTGCAGGGAAGCCAGTCTGATGCGCAGTGATGACGGAGCTCCCAGGCGTCTGCAGTATCCCCGTTTTAATTACAAACAGCTGGTTTTGATTATGCACACAGGTGGGTGATGGGTATATATATTTTCCATGGGCAGTGTTCTCTAGCACGCCCCTGAGGAAGGTCCTATACAGGACCGAAACGTTGGATTTGTTTGTGCCTGTTGTTCTTTATAATACAACTTTTTTGCATCATATCTTGAGTGCTTTTCTTGTCCCCTAGTGGGACACATGTTTTGCTATTGATTACTATAGAGCATGCACGTGCCTTATTGAAGCCATTGAAGTGCCTGCTGCACTCTCCCTCTCCCTCTCCCTCTCCCTCTCCCTTCATATATATATCTCAAAAAATAAATAGATGATACCGTTCTGTGGCTAAGGAAATACTTTTATTTGTGCGAGCTTTCGAGATACACTGATCTCTTCTTCTCTTCTTCCGGCGATGTTACAATGAATGAAGCAAGCAAAGGGTATACTTACCAACAGTGTCTCTTGGAATGTTATCTGTGCTTGTCTCAACCCTCCCCCCCCCCAAGTGTGGATGTGATTTATGGCTAGAGGTATTAAATGGTTCCTGAAAGTTAGTGATGTAAGAGTGTGTGTATCTGTGAGAATATACAGGGGGGGAAGGGTTGAGACAAGCACAGATAACATTCCAAGAGACACTGTTGGTAAGTATGCCCTTTGCTTGCTTCATTCATTGTAACATCGCCGGAAGAAGAGATCAGTGTATCTCGAAAGCTCGCACAAATAAAAGTATTTCGTTAGCCACAGAACGGTATCATCTATTTATTTTTTGATTATTGAAGCTCGGCTAACACGGTACTGATACCTCTACATGAACATATATATATATATATATATATATATATATATATATATATATATATATATATATATATATATATATATATATATATATATACAAATATAACTGTATGCTCATCTGCATGTCTCAGGCAGGTCTGCAACCCTGCCTTTCCCCATTATCACCCAGCAAACAGCACTTCCACTGCAGCAAGGGATTCTGGGAAATGACATGCAAATGAGCACAGTGTGTCACTTTTTGCCTCAATAACCATTTTTAACATGGTTCCCTATAGGCTTAAGCTTGCTGCATGGTTACAGCTTTGAGCACAGCCAGGGTTAAGGTGCATATCCAGAAAACCACCCACAGACAGCTGTTTTGACCTTGTTGGGTCTCATCAGTGTGGGGTTGATTTTACTGGGAATGCAAGAGAGGCTATGGGATAGGCTAAACCATAATACTGAGTTAAGTTATGGTGAGTAAAAAAGTGACAAGCATGTCTGAGACATGCAGATGAGCATACAGTTATATTTGCATATTTGCTTTCCTGTGGAGGGTTTTTGTCACTTTTTTACTCACCATAACTTAACTCAGTATATATATATATATATATATATATTATATTATATTATAGCGCCCGCTCCTAGTGTAAAACCAATGGGTTGTTTTATTTTCTAAACAAATATAAAATGTGCACTCACAAACATCTGTTCAAAGCAGGCAGTTTATAAGTAAAACTCATGCTCCAAGTAGATCTCACAAACGTGGCTCCGCCGATTTACAACGTCGTGTATCTTTTGGGGAACTCCACTGGATCAGCCTCCCTCTGTAATGAGTCCTCCGGCAATCGACAGTGCTTGAAAATAGGTTCCTCGTCCAAACCACTCACCCGGATCAGTAAACTGCCTCCTTCTCCAGCGATGTGAGTGCTATGCAGTCAGCACAAGCTACAAGCAGCAACCCTAAGCGTTTCTTCAGCTGAACGCTGATTTCATCAGGGGATGACGCTACCCAGTCCTGATTAGCATTAAATAGTCCCATTGTCCAATAGAACAGATGTATATCATAGAATAGGTAATAAATGCTTGATACCAATTTAAATCTAACCTGGACTATGGGAAATGGTTAATGTAGAGGCCAATATCAAATTAAAAAGGTACTAAGTACCATTCACAATATACAATACACGTTTTTAAGTTTATTTTATACAAACATATTAAAATTGATTACAAATAAACAAAATAATCCACATTTGGCTAGAATGAGAGGACAGCAAGAACATGAAATACCATATAAATTAAGTCCACATAGCTATGATTTTACAAATGTGATATGTGTGTGTGTCACCTCCTAGAGGTGCCAGGATGGCTAAATTCCAGTGAATGATATTTTAATGTTATAATTAAATTGTCTAATAGTAGGTGCTTATCATTAGTCATATTTATCATATGGATCAAATTGATTTGAGGATACATAAACAGTATCAATGAATAGAATTTGAATTGTGAATTATTAATTGTAAGTATTTGAACATAATCGTTCATTTTCCAATAAATAAATATTTAAGAAGAACAAACAAAAAAAAAATCCACGCCAGACAAAATGAAATAAAAATGTTGTGATATTATAAGTGCAATATATGTTGACATGGATTATATATACAAATGGCTTGAAATGGGGAGAGGGAGTGGGTCAGTGAGTAACAGGCACTGATAGTTTGAAGCAGGGGAGTCTGGTTCAATTCCCGGTGTCGGCACCTTGTAAACTTGGGCAAGTCACTTTATCTCCCTGTGCCTCAGGCACCAAAAACATAGATTGTAAACTCCATGGGGCATGGATTTGTGCCTGCAAAATGTCTCGGTAAAGCGCTACGTAAAACTAGCAGTGCTATACACAAACTTATTATTATTATTATTATAATAATAAGACTTTCACCAAGTGATATTAATGTGAATGCATTGTGTGAAAAACTTAATTTAATAGAGATGTGATATAAAAATATTATTTTTTATATTTTAAATTTATTTTAAGTGTAAATTATTCAATATATTTGAACAGTAATCAATGTGTGATAATGTGTAAATTTATAAAGGGAATAACTAAGTGTTATTAAATCAGAAACTAATAAGTGAATTATGTGAACCTCACCACGAAACCCCATACAGTTAGGCAACGAAGAGAGCGTAAAAACGCTCAAAACAGACCTCCATTGCCAAACACCCACCAAGGCGGGAGGAACTCAAACTCACACCACTGTACTAACATCTATGCATTCATTAAGGCCCTTTGGTGCCTGGGTGTCTAACATACAGATGCAATATGTTTATCTGACAGTTAATTTCTTGAATCTGTCCCCACTTAATAGGGAAGCTGCAATTACCTCAATACCCAACACTGAAAGGGAAACTGGATCCTTATTGTGTTTTTCACAAACATGTCTTGAAAGGCTATGAGGTTTGTAGGCCATGCAATATATTGCGGCAATGTTCCAAAAAAACACGTGCTTAATGCATGCGCTGTTCACCCAATATATTGAACACCACAAGAACACATTATTAAATATATTACTTGTGCAGACCGGCAGTTGATATAGCCTTGAACTGGATATGATAGACTATTTGAATATGAAGGGACCCTAACTGATTTATTAAGATGTTTACAGGTCAGACATCTTGTCCTTCCACATGAAACGTTCACATTTTTAGGACAACCACCTGCTTCTTATACTTTGTTCCTGGTTCTTAATTTACTTGGTGCTACCCAAGTTTTTAGACTCTTAGCCTTTTGAAAAATCACTGGGATCCTTGTCAGTTTTGCCCCAATCTTGGGATAATTTAGCAATATTCCCCAATGTTTATTGAGAATGGATTTAATTTTAAATGCACAATTGTTAAATTGGGTGATGAATAAAGGTGTTAATATGTCCCCACATGTGGATACCAATTCCTGTCCCTCATTTTTAGTTTTTGCTGTTTATTTTTTTACTTCTCTAGAAGAAAACTTAGTTTAGTTTGTGATGCTAATGTGTTTTTTGAATAAAATTCTTATATCCCATCGCTACAAATCAATCCACTAGAACTTGTCCCTAAGCCAAAAAATCAGAGTCAAGAGAACAATTCCTTCTGATGGAAAAATTGTCTCCTGGGAATGTTCTCAAGCCATTTAGCATAGTGATTGCTTGAGCTGTGTAGGTAGCTATTAGTAGCGACCTCCTTAAAATTAGTTTTTTGTGACAATTTGATCTATACAGTACTGATGTCTAAATCAAGGAACAGATTTTTTGGGATCCATTTGGAACATGAACCTCAGTCCCATATTGTTGTCATCCAGAGCAGTGAGAATATCAGTTCAATTCTCCTGCCTCACCATCCCAAATTAAAATAAGGTCAAAAAATAATTGTGTTCTAATATAAATTTGATGGCTGTCAAAATAAATTCTCTTTGTATATTGCATACATTTTTACCCTGAGATAAAACATACTCAATTGGCTTTAGACCCTTTTCATTTACAATACAAGTATATAATGAGGCCACATCACATGTGGCCCCAAATGTATGATGTTTTCCATGTTATCCCTGAGATGGAGTCGATGACATGCAACGTGTCCCTCAAATACGATCTTAATTTGATGACGAATGACTGTAGAAAATAATCCACATATTGCAACACGTTGGACGTCATCGACTCCACCCCAGAGACAATTGGTCTCCCAGGTTGTTCATGAATATCCTTATGTAACTTTTTGGAATATGGTAAAATGAGTGTTCTCGGATGTTTGTTATAAAGAAATAAGAATTCCGACTTTGTAATAACACCCATACTTTGAGCCTCCAAAAGTAGGCCCTTAAAAGACTTTTGGTAATCCTCCATTGGATCACCCTCCAAAATGCAATAGGAGGAACTGTCCCCCAGGAGACGACTAGCCTCAGCTAAATAGTGAACCCTATCCTGAAGGACAATCCCACCCCCTTGTCCGTCTGCCGAATGACCAAATCTCTATTGCTACGTTCTTTAAATGCATTTAATTCTTCTTTTTTGAGATTCTTCTTTGTTAATGTTGTGGTATTTTGGCACATGGATCGAAATCCTTCAATACCACAATGTAGAAGGTATCTACAAAACTTCCCTTAGAATTATATGGGAAGTAGGTTGATTTGGGTTTTTAAGGAGAATGTAACATTGTCATCTTTATTTGAAGGATTCTGATTATCAGCTCTAGTGGAGCTGGAATCAACCTCCATATATCTAACAAATGAATCCACTGACGAAAGAGGGGGGGGGGGCTAGATTATCCTGAGGCAAATCCCATTGAACAGAAGAACCGTTAATATAGTCTGAATGAGTTTGTGAACAAACTGAACTAGATATCTCAGATGGAAAACAAGAACGAACTGAATTAGAAAAAGCACTAGAATTGTCTAGAAAATTACCTGAATTAAACAACAAAGGGGGCTCAAATTGAGCCGTCTGGCATATCCCTAAAGGATAAGATTGAGAATGAACTGAATTAAACTCTTCTGAGTGAGAACGAGAACGGACTGAGTTAGAACAATTACCAGAGATGTCCGTGAAATTACCTGAATTATACAGCAAAGTGGGCTCCAATTGAGCCGACTGACATAACCCCAAAGGGTGATGTTGTGTAAGTGGATGTTGAGTTGGTAACTCCAAATCTATAACTGAACTGGGAGTGGAACTGACTATATGTTCATTAACCACCTGTGATACTCTCTCAATAGAAGGACCAATATCTGCCAATATTGAGGTCATTGCCTGAATGCATTGAATGTCCTGTGTGTTCGAGCTCCTCCCGCCTTCCTTGGTTATGTATAGAAAAAGGCCTCATGAGCGTAACCTTCCTAATGTATTTATTCAGGACAACAAACAGCTTGAATCTATTCGGTGCACTGCTTGGTGCGAATGAGAGGCCCTTGGCTAAAAGTGATGTGTGATGAGCTGATAAAGTGATTGTGGATAAATTTAAAATACTGTGACTTGCTGGCGTGGTTTCTATTAATCTGCCCTTCTTCTTTCTTTGAGTATGTTCTCCTGCTCAGACTCCTCAGCACTTCTTTTTCCACGGTTTGGTGTGTAAGTTTGATAGGTCGGTTGCCTGTCCCAGAGGGGGTAATTTCTCCCTCTCTCTTGAGCTTCTTCCTGCAACACCATCTCTAAAAAAGTAGTGTGAGATTTTAATACAGAGGGACCTGATACTTGTTTCTGTTGATCTTTATTTATAATTGTGGTATTGCTTCACTCATATGACTTTTCTCACTCTTTTCTTCGTTATCATTTTGATGTGCCTCTCTCGTCAAACCCTCTAATGCTTTGAATTTGTTTGAGGTTGAGCATTTATAGGGTGATTTTTGTTGTTTACTTAAATATTGTTGCTGTTCTTTTGTATGTTTCAACTTATCATTCTTTTCACTTTCTTTCGGTGTTCTATAGTGATATTTATTCCTACCTTCATCCCTATATTTTGGGAACCTCTGGTCCCTCCTATATGGGCCACGATAATTTGTCTTACCCTTACCTTCACTACTCTGCGATCCCTAACTTTGTCATTCGCATAGTCATTACTATCTCTAGATAATTTCCTTTTCTTTCTTTCAATTCTTTTTCGAAAGTAGTAACTCACTAAATCATCTAATTTTTGGAATTCTTTACATTCCAATGAAGGTTTAAGTACATTTTGTACACTCTCAATATCCTTCTCAATCAATTTGATCTTTTTCCTCTCTGTATGATATTAATAACCGTATAATTGAGAAAGAACAGACCTCAAATGTGTTGTTCCAATTGGACGTGAATTCCATGTTCGTCTCAAATGTAGGTTTTTTAATTAACCTGGGCCCCCTTGGGACTAGTTTTTTTTTTTTTTTTGTCTAAATTTTCTAGTGACAAAAGGTCCCACCAGTGCTTCATTTACTCTTTTTTTGCCAGCTTCTCTAGCCTGGTCAAGCTGGCCTTCATGTCAATGCTGTCCTCCAAAAAGTCTACCATTTTAACCTCTACATCTTATACAAACTGATGTCTTCTGGCCAGTCTCTCCTCACATTTTCATCATACTGATGATTAATGATTTATAATACTGGGGTGTAACCTTAACTGATCTGACCAATTAGCTGCTGTCCTAGGTTGTAGCATATATATAACACAGAGACTACATTTTTAGGACTGTGCTTCAGCCAGAACTGTCTCAAATATCAACATGTGAATCAAACAATTAGTTATCGTTGGTAACTATACTAACCAAACTATATGCCAATAACATTGGGTGAGGTGATTTAACACTAACCAGTGACTATAGGTAGCCAATATTTATAACTACAGAATATAATCAACTGCTTATGCCAAATTGGAACTAAATAAAATACATAAAAATGTTCATAAAAAACATATAAAAAATGTTCAGAAAACTTAGCATATATGCTGTGAAAGTTTACATAAATTATGACATTCCTCCCCAGGTCGTTCTCTGGAGATTGGCAGCTTCCACCACAGATACAACCACCTCTACAAACGGCACCTAAAAAAAGAAAGAAAGCGCCCGCTCTTAGTGTAAAACCAATGGGGTGGTTTTATTTCCCGAACAAATATAAAATGCACACCCTTTAGGGATCCAGCATTACTCACCATGCTAATACTTTCCTTCAGAGACCATTGGATAATGTATCCTGTGGCATATGTGTAAATATATGGCATGTGATAAACTGGTTAAGGCAGAAATCACTAGTCAAGAATTTAAACTCTCAAGTTTCATTAACTGTCAATTTAATTTTGTGCTGTATGTAATTATTTGCCCCTGTGGGTTACAGTTTATTGGCAAAACCATTGGGGCCCTAAAACCCCGAATGGGTGAGAATATCAAAAGCATTAAAATGTGAATCGCCTCATTAGTGAAGGAAGAAAGACGCATGGTTTTGCACTGCATTTTGCCGACTATCATGCAGAAATCCTGACTGACGGTTTGCGCTTTAGACGTATTGAAGTTTGAAGATGCAAGATTTACACTGATTATCAAGATTTTTGGAAGCCTGGATTCAGCGCGTGTGGTTTTGTGCTAAACAAAGCATCACCTAAACTCCTAGAACTTGAAAGAGCTTTTAAAGTAAATAAAAAGGGTCTTAAAAACAAGTTTCATTGAGATTTAAAAGTATGTAATTTCTTCTCACGTTTCAACTTCTGAACGAAGACCACCCAGTTTAACAATCAATATTTCCCTTCGTCCTCACTTGTACATTTTTTACATGTAATCCTGGAATAAAACTGTAGTAAATGTAGCAATAAACATCCCTTTCTAAAAAAAAATATTTTGGACAATATGAAAAAGAATCTTTCATTTTCTTGGAGCTTTAAACAAAATGTATTTAATAAAATGAACATAGTCCATAGTTTAGTCTCTGGTCACACACCTAAAAGAGTAATTTTTTAGAAGAACCACACTTGAAGTCAATAAATGTCCTAGTAAATGTTAATACAGTAGTGATGGAACCACTGTTGGATATCTCATAGTACAGTATTCTTAATATTGCTATTTCAACAGTTGGTGTCAGTATAGCATAGTAAATATGCTAAAGATTATGTTTCTGTAAATTAATTTTAAGGCTTAAATTTATTCTGGAAAGTACATGAAATCAACATTGTGCTAGTAATCTTCAAAATTAAAGATATAAAAAATAAGAGAAGAAGTTTACTGTAAAAATATACCGTGTATCCACTGTTACATTTTCTTAAACATTTCCCAAGCAAGATTTGTACGGCAATAAATTCTGCTTGTTAGAATCACATTGGGGAATCCATTGTAATGCTGTACAGAATTTAAGAATGTGTTTTTTTTATTACATGTAGTAACTATATTAGTTACATTTACATAAGATGCTGTGATGCTTTGAAAATCTAGAATATGGTGCCTCAGTCATAAGTCTTCAGTAATGCAGTTCTAGTGCAGGAAATGGGGTTGTGTGGGGGTGGGGGGGGGATAGAGGTATGGCCACAATATAAACACTCTATTTGCAAGAGGGACCTTATTTAAGGACCGTATTTCTTATATCTTGGAAAACTGTGAAAGTTTTAACATTTATTGTAACAACACAGTCTCTTTCCAACTCTACCTTCTGCCATCATGGACACAGGGCTAACTCCCACTGACTCAGCCTCAGCTGCTCTGCTGTCCTATGGTGACCTTTCCTTCAGTCATACCGCCATACAAACTTGACAGTGTATTACTTTGTCAGGGTGTTGATGTAGAAAGGATGGGCGCAAGGAACTTTATAGTTACAAACAGGACATGCTTTATTTACAGAGTTGGCTAACAACTTCCCCAGATGCATCACTGCATTCCTGGAGAGGCACAGTCTTAGGATATTTTAACTGGTTATATAGACATACAAGATAGAGTATTCCTTCTGTTACATGCTCTCCGAATACTTTCTAGGTCCCTGATTGGTCTGCCCCTTTATCTCTTTGACCAAACAGTCCTTTGCACTATCTCTTGCTCTGACCATCTATTTGGGTAGTGCTTCAGTGCTAGGATGGCAGAGGGGGTCCCTTCTCCATGGGCCCTATTTTGTTCCCCTAGGATGCTCACAGCGGGAGGCTTTCCAAAGCTACATATTACTCTTCTTCTGATACATTCTGAGTCCCTTCTTGAGCTACCCCTTCTCTCTTTTCTAAAGAGGACTTGTGTTCTGTCTCTGTTCTGCCTGTCCCATATACAGTGCTTCAGTGCTGGGGTGACAGAGATGGATCCTCTCAAGTTGTGCCCCACATATTACTTCCTTGGGATGCTCACAGAGGGAGTGTGTACAGGGCTTCTATCTAATACTGTTCCAGGCTTGTCCCAGCAATACTATTTGTGTAACCCCTAGGGCAGGGGTGCCCAAAGTTTTCTCCCTGCGCCCCCCTACGCCTGCTCTCCTCCCCTGATCGGCTGCGGTGTCAATTGACTTTGCAGGGTCATGTGATGTCATGTTGCCATGACGCGTGTCGCCGAAGACCAGGTAGGAGAAGTTAGAGGCCTTGCGCTTTCCCCCGGCATGTAATTTAAATACCTTAGGGGAGAGCGTGGGACCTCTGTAACAGCCGCGCCCGACCCCCCTGTTTGCGCACCCCTTCCCTAGGGGACACAGGCCTCCCATCTGGGACCCTGTACTTCTCCTTCATGCTAGGGATGTGGAACTGATGGGGAAGTTCTAATGCCCTCCTATTTATAAGTTAGCATCTATCTCTGTTCGAATAGAAATGGGCGGAGCTAAGCCTTTTGCTGAGTCACCCTAGACCAGGTGACCCATCCAGCATGTTCCAGAAGGAGGGTGTGGCCAGGTTACTGCCTGCTCATTTTGCAAAATAATATCCAAAGCGGGCACCAGTGACGTCACGGCTTCCTTTTGGCCCTTAGGGCGTGAGATCTTTGAACAGCGGCCATTACGTGATTCCTGGCAGTCGAGGAGAGCGGCTACCGGCACCTAATTTGGAGGTATCTCAGGAAGCAGAGCGGTCCCCGGAGCTGAAATTAATTGGGTTCAACTCCGGTGGAGCCCTGCTTCAAATATGTATTATGTATGTATGTATTGCATTAAAAAATAATATATATTATGTAGAGGTATCTGTACCGTGCTTTAATAATCAAAAATGAATAGATGATACCGTTCTGTGGCTAAGGAAATGCTTTTATTTGAGAGAGATCGAAAGAGAGAGAGAGAGATCGAGAGAGAGAGATCGAGAGAGAGAGATCGAGAGAGAGAGATCGAGAGAGAGAGATCGAGAGAGAGAGATCGAGAGAGAGAGATCGAGAGAGAGAGATCGAGAGAGAGAGATCTGGCTTGGATTTCTGCTAGAATAAAGATTTAATTAAAAAAAAGTATTCCAAATTTCCTAATGCATTTTTATTCAAGTTGTTTAACTTATTAGCTACCAATAGTAAAATGCCGTTTTAAAACTTTACACAACATGGGGACATCGGAGTCCTGTTTACCCAATAAAATAGTTTCAACTTGCTTTTATAAAACTAAAACCCTCTTAAAGAATTGAGAATAAGTGATGCTTTTGGCTCTGAATGAACTGTTGCACGCTCTGGAGAGAGTATTTACATATTTGGACACATTTTTCTGCAACAGATTTTTGTGTGTTAAGTGCATAGTTTTTTCCACAATTAACAGGACCCTGAGACCCTGGCAGATATTCATTTTACATCTTTTATTTGCATAATTTCTCGGGTGGTGGCAGCGTATAGATAAGATCGCAATTGAGTAAGGGGTTAATATTACCTCATTGAAAGCTCCTTGTGGAGGAGAAAGGTGAGTTGGCCGTGTGTATTAACCCTGGTTGCATATCTAAGTCACATGCTCACGTGTGTGCTGTTCGTAACAGGTGGTATATTGGGGTGGATTGAGGGGAAATATATTGTTCATTTGAGGGACTTTTGCGAAGGTGAAAAGTGGGATCGCTTGCAAGATGTGTATTAACCCTTGTCACGTATGCGGGTCATGTGTTCGCAGGTGTGCCTTACATGACAGGGGCTATGTATGAATCTTATTATTATTCTTGTGCAATAATCTAAATTGAATTTATTTTTGTCCACTTGCATCAACAACTGATCAGAAATTAGATTATGTGGAACATCAATAGAAGTTATGATTTAGTTACTAAACACAGACTTCCAAACTGGTGAATCAAGTACGGAATGTCCATCTTTTTTCCTCTCTTTCTATAGTATCCAAAAAAAAGTCTGCCATGCCTAAGGCCATACGCCAGGGAAGGGGTTAATTGAAGTACATTTTTTAAATGTTCTTTTTACAGGTTTTAGTCTTCTGGGCTCAATTGTCTATTAGGAAACAATAACATGCAGTGTTTCTCTGCAAATTCCTTTATATTAAATGTACAAGCACCTCTGGATAGGAAGTGTGATTGGAGAATAAATCAGCTTCCTTTTGGCTGTGATGTCCTTTACGTTGCTGTTTGAGCGCACGTTTCAATGCATATTGGCGACTTCTCTCCATTTATCAGAAACACTCCATAATATTATGTAAATGTAGCTGAAAACATTTTTATTCTACGTCCTCCCAGGTTAAAGGTAAACTAAACATATTTTATACAAAATAATCTGAAGTCCCGTGGAACAGTGATTCTACCAAATGCAGAAATTCAAATTAGCTACAAAAATTGGATTTTTCTCACCTTTTCTAATATTCAAAAAGCTGCCACTAGTTTTAATTTTTTTACAATATTCAAAAATTAGAGAGAATTTAAAAATTAGTCCCCCCTCCCGCCCCCCCAAAAAGAAGATTTTGGGGAGGGGGGGAATTAGAGAATATTCGGTTAAAATAGATGCAAAAGTATTTCCGAATTTTGGATTTTTTTAAAAAAATAATAAAAGAAGAAAAAGTGAATAGAATTTCGACGCATTGGCTCATGTTTAACTACAAATATGGGCAGTAGAAGAGTCATCAATAGAAAGCCATAATGCAGCGGTCATATTTGTAGTCTTTTGCCAAGCGACACGTGTGGCTATATTATCCTCCTGGACAAGTATTCTTGACCGTAAGTTTTAGTGGTTAATTTAGTGGCAACCGTGCAGTCCCTGGAAATGAGAGCAGTGTGGTGGAGCTTTGCAGGACTCCCGGGAGCCCAACGTTAATTTAAAAAAAAAAAAATAGCCCACCTCAAAACAGAAAAAATGAAGACGCACCGCTACTGCTTTAATATGAGTTTCTCAACATGTTGGAAATGGGAATTAATATGTTTGAGACAAAGTACAATGGATCTATCTATATATTTCTCAAAACGTTGTATGTCTGTCCCAAAGGCCAATCTGATAAGGCCAATCTGATTGGTCAGTTGGTCTGTCACTCACCCTCTGGCCAATCAGATTGGTCCGTGGACCAGCCCCGCCCCGCACGCCTCATTGGTCACACTCGCCCGCGCCTCACCGCTTCACCGCCTCACCTCTCCCCACATTCCCCCCCCCCCACACCCACAGCAAACCCCAGCCTCTGCACTGCTACCCACGGCCAGCGGCGCACGCACCTCGGCGCCACAGCCTCACCTCTCCCCACATTCCCAACACCCACAGCAAACCCCAGCCTCTGCACCGTGGGGCCAGCAGCGCCCGCTCCTCGGTGCCACAGCCTCACCTCAAAAGCCCCCCCTCCTCCACCTCACCTCTCGACACACCGCATCCCGCCAAGTAACCGACGCTGACGCCTCTCACACGTTGCTAGGTACCTCATCATCTTTTCCCCCCCCGCGCCCGGGCCGGGAAGCCGGGTGGCGCCAGCAGCCATCACCACCCCACCCCTCCGCCAACCCCCGCGGCCGAGGTGGCGCCAGCAGGTATCGACCTCCCCCCCCCCGCCCGGACCAGCGGCCAGGCCGGGAAGCCGGGAGCAGGTATCAACAACAACCCCCACCCCCCTTCGCGACAGGGCAGAGGAAGAAGCAGAGAGGGGGGGGGGGAAAGGGGGACACACACACAACAACAAACTGACTGACACACAAACTGCCTGTCTGAAACACACACACACTGACTGACACACAAACACAGACTGACAAACACACACACTGACTGATGCGCACACACAAACACACACACTGACGCACACACACAGACTGTCACGCGCACACACCCACTGACTGACGCACACACACACACACTGACTGAGACACACACACACACACACACACTGACTGACACACGGACACACACACTGACTGACGCACACACACACTGACTGACGCACACACACACACACTGACTGACACACGGACACACACACTGACTGACGCACACACACACTGACTGACGCACACACACACACACTGACTGACACACACACACACACACACACACTGACTAACGCACACACACACACAGCCGGATGCGTGCGCACACACACACACACACACACACACAGACTGACACACACACACACACACACAGACTGACACACACACACACACCCACTGACTGACGCACACACACCCACTGACTGACGCACACACACACCCACTGACTGACGCACACACACACCCACTGACTGACGCACACACACCCACTGACTGACGCACACACACACACACCCACTGACTGACGCGCACACCCTGACTCGCGCGCGCACACAGACTGGCGCGCACAAACACACACACCCACTGACTGACGCGCACACACACACTGACGCATGCACACACACACACACACACTGACTGACGCACACACACACACAGCCGGATGCGCGCGCACACACACACACACACTGACTGACACACACACACTGACTGACACACACACCCACTGACTGGCGCACACACACACACACTAACTGGCACACACACACACCCACTCACTGGCGCACACACACACACCCACTGACTGGCGCACACACACACCCACTGACTGACGCGCGCGCACACACACACCCACTGACTGACGCGCACACATACACTGACACACACACATACACAGACTGATGCACACACACACACACACACACACACACACACACACACACACACACACACACACACACACACACACACACACACCGACTGACACACACACACACACACTGACTGACGCACACACACACACACACACTGACTGACGCACACACACACACACTGACTGACGCACACACACACACACACACACACTGACTGACGCACACACACACACACACACACACACACTGACTGACGCACACACACACACACACACACACACACTGACTGACGCACACACACTGACTGACGTGCACACACACTGACTGACGCGCACACACACACACTGCATGAAGCTGTAAAGGAGGGGGGAATGGAGCTGGAAAGTGGTCGGGGGACCGGACCGGTAAATGGTGGGGAGGGACCGGACCTGTAAAGGGGGGGGGGGCTGGATTGATGGGAACGGGGGACAAACAGAGAGGGGGGAGACAGGGGAAGAGAGAGGGGTACACAGGGGAAGAGAGAGGGGGTAGACAGGGGAAGAGAGAGAGAGAGGGGGGGAGACAGGGGGAGAGGGGAGAGGGAGGGGGGAGACAGGGAAAGAGAGAGAGGGGGGAGGAGAGAGAGGAGAGCAGGAACATTACATCCTGGGCAACGCCGGGTCTCTCAGCTAGTTAATAATATTTAGAAATCCAATAGCACTGAGTGTGTCTGCATAGTGATTGGTATTGTAGGGGCTAATAAGCACATTTCTGTCTCTATGCAGTCTCATCATGAGCTAGGGGAGGTTACATAATTTGGTGGAATACTTAAAATATGTGCACGCCTATAACCATAAAAAGCTCCAAATTAATGCTATTTAATAAAAAATTAAAAAAAGAATAATCTATATGTGCAACTGTCTTTTAATTTGGTTTTAATTGCACTTAACATATTGCAGCTCTACTTCTGCAATATGGAAACATTATGGGTCAGACTTGCCAAACAGTGCTAATACATTTAGTAAGTATTGAAATAAATTGACTGTATTGACCTTTTTAGTGAATACAGTGGTGTCTCTGTACTTGATGTATCTCCTCCCTCCACATTTCTCTAGCAATGCCCTGTTGCAGAATGTCATGATATAGGATTACAGCAGCAACTCAATCTATTGCTACACTCCACAAATTGCTTAGTGATACCAGAGAGGCATAATTAAAGCAAATCAAAAGCCTTTCACTGACACTGAGACAGCTTCGCTCAGAATGTCTCTCTTAACATTCATTTAACAGCAACACAGACACTTCTAGAGCTTGATGCATAGCCTCTTGAGCATTGGTAAGTAAATGTAAGGTATCCCACACATGTTCTGTTCAGAATGCATAATTACATTAGAAATGTTTTGTTCCACCTCCTTTGGATAGACTTACATGAGCCTATTTATCATGGTCCTGTTTTGTAAAGCCCGGGCTGAGTTGGCACATCAGCATGGGAGCCTTGCCACCATTTGCAATGATTTGCAATATATCATTCTTGTTGACGAAAATAACTAATTCATCTCTTGCCAATTAGAATTAATATGCCACGTTGACAGTTTCTGGAAGTTTGTGGTCACATTTCATAGCAATGTTTATTTTATACAGCAGTTAAATGTATTGAGAGAATGTTAATACAAATAAATGACTTCCAGAGCCTAATAACAAGTCCAGACATCAACGTATGGCAAAAAAAAGATCAAACCATTCAATAAAGTCCAGTCCGGTAGATCCGGATGTGCCTCAGATGACCGTGGTGAGCTTCTCCGGACATCTGAGGCACATCCGGATCTACCTGACTGGATTTTATTGAATGGTTTGATCTTTAGTTGCCATACCTTGATGTCTTAACTTGTTATTAGGCACCGGAAGTCATTTATTTGTATTTATGTCAATCTGATCTGAATCGATCAGGTATTTCCCTAGGCAGCCTTTCATATTATATATGTCACCATCCTACTTGGATTATAGCTGTGATTCTAATTGTGTGTGTAGCCCTGGTAAGAAATGGGGCTACAGTTCTATCCTCCTCCTGGTATAATCCCTGGTAAGGGCAGGTTGCCAGGAGTTATCATGGGTTTCCCCCCACTTCAAGCACAGCCCTGAGTGGTGGAGGTAGGTCACCTGACCCAGTGTCAAAGCAAGAGACACAGGGTTGGTGCCTGCTGAGATCATAAAAGAGCCGTGCAGTTCCTATTTAGTCTGTTCTGTCAGTCTGACAGTAGTGATAGTGAGTTAGGAGGAGAGGAGTGATCAGCTCATGAGTAGAGCTGATCTAGCTACAGTTAGTGAGGTGGAACCAAATACCTCTCACCCTGCGTAGGGGGTGAGGGAAGAGCTAGCCCCACTCTGGATGCCTTTGGTCCAGAGTGGTGGCAGGGAACATCACAAGGGAGAACAGTTAGTGAACTGTGCATCAACTGTACCTGTCGGCTGCTGCTGCTTCCCAAGAGAATAAAGAGACTGCTGCTTTTAAAGATAATCCTTGTGTGAGACTGGAATCTCTCATCCCGGTGAGGAAACTCTGCGGTAAGGATTCCACCCCGCATTCCTGGGGCTTACTATAGATGGAGGCGCTGCACCATTGAACCAGAACGAAGGCATCCAGTAACTCCAGTAACCTGTTCCTGTTATCCCCCATGTCATCGCGGGAGACTCAGGCCCTCCTGTTGCCAGCAGGTATGCACCACACAGAGACACCTAGCCAGACCCCAGAACACCTTAGGGGACCCGATCTGCGATTAAGGGGGGGAAGATGGGCTAGATTTGGAGGCGCTGCTGAGATTGCTGAGAGCAACAGGACAGGTTTTCAGTGAAGCAGAGCTGAAAGATGTAGGTACACTTTCAGAGCAAGCGCTGCATAAGGAAGGGCATTTTTGCAGACTAGGGGTAGTCAGGAGAGACCGTCCTCTCACACAGTACACCCTAGGTGCCCTAGAAGGGTGATGTAAATTTGGATAAAGAGGCTATAGCTGTTCTAGTCGCCTTGAGGCAGATAGTGTAGGATTCCTGTGGGGGTAGCCTGTTAACAAGGTCAGGGACTTCAGCATAGGGTCTGCACTATGAGTGGCCAAAAGTAGGTTGACGCCCAGTACTTAGGAATGCCATGTACACTAGCCAGTATCCAGAAAACACACCACAGAGTGCTTGTAATGAACCGTCAGCGAGTGCGGTGTACAAGGAGAGAGTTCTGCTTAGCCTGGGGTATGCCATGCGTTATATTCATTGGTTAGCGCACCATTAAGTGTAGTAAGTGTCTAGGAACGAGTTACACCATAGACACTGAGAGTAGCGCTATCGTGGGCTTAGAGGGCTCACTAAAGATGGCGGCGAGAGATACATGTGCTCTGCGGGGCATGGAGGAGGTTAAAATGGCGACAGCTGCGTCATTCACTGCAACGCGGGTTGCAGCCGATCCAAAATGGCGACTCCCGCCAAGCCTAGATCGCGCACGTGCTGCGTGCAAGCAGGCTGTAAGAGAAATGTGGTGAGAGATGTGCAGGGGTTTGGCGCCAAACCCAGATCCCCAGCCAAAAGAAGGGAGCGGCGCAAAAGCCGAAGCCACACCCACCTGTGCAGTGACTGGCCGACGGACGAAGCCACGTCACACAAAGAGAGAGAGTGCCCCTCCTCTTGTTTCCACCAGAGGGAGGGGGCACACCAAGAACCAATCCCCACAGTCCTCCCCAGCGGAAGGAGGGACAGGAAGTGAGGCTGAGGAACGTCACTTCTGCTTGACTGGAGAAGGAGCTAAGTGTGAGACCAGTAAGCTGAGCGAATCAACCCTTGCGCAAAAGATGGCTGACTTAAACGGGACCACTTATCAGCTTTCAGGAGGCTTCCTGGTTGTGGAGGTTGATGGCCGAGAATATCTGCGGTGCCTGTGCGTCCAATGCAGGTCACCCGGACCGGCCCCAAGTACAACGGCACGGTGCCAACAGTGTGGCACGTTCTACCTCTGGCCTATCGAGCCATGCCCTACAATAGTGACCCCGCGAGATGCCTCTCCAGCGACGCTGATCGAGATAGAGGAGGCGGAGGCTAAGGCTGCCCTGGTCCCATATGTCACCCCTGCAGTAGGGACCCAGGCCCAGCCACCAAGAGTTCCAGGCAATCCTCCTTTGACCCTCCTTTGTTGCTGGTGCAAGAACACAGACAGGCAGTGACTTCCTGCCTTTTAAACCCTGCTCAATCAGGAGTTCCCTTGAACAAGCTCACGAGACCTGACACTAGGGTGTGGTTTCCTGAGAGAACAAAGAGAGGTTAAGTTTTCACTCTCACAGATCCCTATAATTATATTGTGAAATTCTGAGGAACTCGAACCCTCTCTAATAGCGCGTCTGAGATCAGATGCATTGTAAGGAACCCTAATTCTCTCTAATAGGGTGTCTCAAATCAGAGGCATTGTAAATTCTTCTTTGTCAATTGCCATGAAAATTGCCCGGTGAACCCAAGAGTTCCAAGGACCCCCTGTTGGAAAAACAGTGCAATAAGTTGACAGAAAATGCCACAAGTAAGATTCATTATTAGAATGTTGTACTTTTTGATAAATTAACTTCTGCATATTTTTTGTCTGTCTTTGGTCAGCAACTTTTCTGGGCAAAACCAACGGTTGTTAATATTCATGGGTTTAACGCGCTTGAGTTTAAAAAAAAAATTGTCTTTCGTGTCATGCAGCATTTTGAATAGTTGGCAAAGGTGGTTTCCGCAAAAGAAAAATATTTAAATTTTCTTGTAGTTTAGCTAACCTGTTGTAACGCAGGTAACCTGTGTACTGCTGAAGGTTTTTCTTAGAGGACTTTTACTTCCTGAGATACCACATTAACAAAGTTTGCGTGCTACGTGCGGCCTCTAGTGCTCTTCTAGGGCACTCGGAAGCTCAGAATGTGACATGTTCACTCGAGAATGAAGCAGCAGAAAAGCCTTATTATTTTCACACTCTGCTGCTTTCTCACGCTATCCCTAGCATTCCGGGTCTACAATGAAACCTCGTAGTAACACACACCGCAATATAAAGGTCTGAAACTGTCACTATTTGGATCTTTGGATCTACTGTACATCTAATCTTTCTTGAATGCCATATCTTATGTATTTTATACATATTACTTGCATTATTTTTTTTATCGTTGAAAATGTTTTACGCTTTCTATAACAACAACATATTCCTTTACATTTAACAGTACACCAAAGCAGTAAATAATATATTAAAATTACATATACTTTAGATATTGACAAACAAAAACCTAAATTACATTTTAAATCGATGAGCCGGTCCTATCTGCATTGCATCATGGATTTGGACTTCCCTCAGTACCTCTTCCCCTTTACCCACAGTTCCATTTGTTGTTTCTTTGCTTTCGGTCCTAATCTTATATAAGGATAACAGGCATTAGATGTTTTAATCTCCCCCCATCACCTTCTGTGCCTCTCACGTATCAGACTTCATAGTAAATACCATGATGTTTGGCCAAGTACTCACATCACAACCTCTTTGTCCCTGTTTGTTAAAATTTCAATATAGGGATCCCATTTTTTAAATAATGTTTCCGTCTTTAGCTCTTTATTGGTTTCGGCTTCCATTTTATCTAACATGAATAATTGTGTTTAAATATTTGTTTAGCATCTCCATGTTAGGGGGTATATCCTTTATCCATTGTAACATTATGGTTTTTCTGGCTGCCAATAATGTAATTTCTACAAATGTAGGTATTCTCACCCCGTTACTCATGATCTTCCATTCCTCCAAGTTGCCAAATATCAAAGACCGCAGTTATTTTAACATTCTGCTGTATATAATCCAGCACTTGGTCCCAAAAATGTGCAATCTTGGGGCAGTCCCATAAGCTGTGTTTTAGGACTGCTTTAGGTTGTTGACACTTTAGACATCTATTCCGGGATGTGTCTGTATCCTTGTAACTTATGTTAAAAGCACACTATGCTCTGTGTGTCAGTTTTAGTTACATCTCTCTCCACGTTTCTGATATGATAACATAACTTGCATTCTTTGCTCTCTACTCTGTGTCCATTTTTAGTTTATAACCTCATTGGTCCAATATTGAATTTGTGCCGGTGCAACAGTCATACTTTACTTGTGACATTTTGTGTTGCAGACTGTTTTTTAGTGTGTGCGTTTTAACTGCATTTTTTAATGAAGAGGAACAAAATAACGCAACGTGCACATTTTCTCAGTGTTGTAGATGGAAGATGAAGAGTAACCTCCAAGGAATTGTTCTACTTTGCTGCTATAATGAAGCAGATTCCTTTAATCAAGTAGAAGCCAATGGGGATACATGAATATCTTACGCGGCTTATTTTGTCTGCTGGGAGAAGTTTAGATTAGTGCTGGCATACACAGATAGTAAATGCAGAAGAGGCTTTTTTTAAATAATGTGCAAACCCATTTTCAGTTGTCAGCCAACCTATAATAATAACTCACTCTCTGTGTTGTTGTTCTGTTATGAACTACGGCAATGCTCTTATTTCATTTAGTACATCAAAAATGCATAGCTTGTTCAGCTGGACAAACGGCAATAAACCTATGTGCAGTATTTGCAAATATATATATAATATATATATATTTATATACTGATTACATTTCTCAGATTAGCCAAGTAGTTAAAAGATCTAGACGCTTGAACTAATGCAGATTCATTGTGCGTTGTGATGCCTTTAAGTGGAGGAACATAGCAGTTCTTTGTAGATGAAACTAAAGTACATAGAGCTACACTTGAAAAATAAACCTCCGAGGTTTGGGAAACTCCCTTTTGTAGACCATCTTTGGACTTGTCCAGCTCTCACTCTGGACTTTGAGAAGCTTGTTCTTAATTATATCTCATGTGAGTTACTATATGTAAGGTGTTATTTTATATTGCAGACACCTTACAATTTACACTGGTAAACTGCCCCCCAAAACCAACCTCTTTTGAAATCCTAGTTGGCAGAATCTGCCTCCCCTTCTCTAAGCCCGTCCTGATTGCTGGCATCTACCGCCCCCCTAAAGCCCCTCTACAATCTCTGACTGTTATCACCCAGTTTCTTGGCTCCATTTCCTCTCTGAATGAGAAGGGTGAGCTGCTAGTTCTTGGGGATTTCAACTTCAATTGGCTTGACCCTAAAAACCACAAAATCCACACACAAATCAAGTCGCTTAACCTATCGCAACTCATTTCCCAACCCACACGAACAAACCTGAAATCGCACAACGATTCCCTGCTTGACTGGATTTTCTCCTCAAATCCCAGCAGAATCCAATCCTCTGGCATCCTTCCAGACATTTTCAGTGACCATGCAATAGTGTACTGTGTAAGGAAAATTAAACCGCCCTAATCAAGCCCTAAAGTTCTCCTCACTAGAACATTTAGAAACTTTAACCCACAACAGTTTCTGGCTGACTTACCAACTGCCCTTGGCACAGAATCGATTTAATTCCTGACCCTGATTCTGCGCTGGACTATTTCCAATCCGAGTTCTTAAAACTCTGTGATACCCATGCTCCACTATGCAGAATAAGGGTACGGGGTGCCCACCTTCCATGGGTTACACCTGACCTTATAGCACTCTACCAGTTTAGGGATGCCTTGTGGAAAAGCCACAAAATAACTGGCACTACCAAGGATCTCAATCACTACAGATGCCTGCGGAACGTGTGCACAAGGCAAACAAGGCATGCAAAAGCACAATATTACTCTGACAATCTCCTCCAGAACACATCAAACCCAGCTAACTTCTGGAAGGTTATCAACAACATATTCCAGCCTTCTAACACCAACAACCAAGTAATATCACTAAGGGCGATATTACTCTGACAACCCCCACCGACATTGCAAATGCATTAAATGATTACTTTGTGGGGTGTGCTACTAACTTATTAGCAAAACGCAACCCAAACCACAAACATGAATCTCATCCTGGCAGTACCCCTATAGCCCCACCCCCTCCCAACATTGCCCACAATTTAACATTTGGCCCAGTATCCGAAGAGAAGATTACACAAGCGCTTCTCAAATTAAAACTAAGCAGCCAATGTTGACCTGACTTACTACAATCTAGGTTCCTAAGACTTGGTACCCCAGCAATTGCCAAACCAATTGCTTCCATAGTCAACTCTATCCTGTCTGCTGGCCATATCCCTAAGACCTGGAAAGCTGCCAGAGTTGTCCCAGTCTTCAAAAGTGGGGACAAAAACACTGTCTCAAACTACAGACCAATCTCCCTTCTCCCAATCCTATCCAAAGTCATGGAAAAATGTGTCCACTCCCAATTAAGCGATTACTATAACAAGACAAATTTCCCTAGCCAATTCCAATCTGGCTTTCGCCCCAAACACTCTACCGTAACTACCCTGCTAAAAGTTTGCAATGAAATCCAGTGTGGAGTGGAACGGGGTCAACTCACTGGTACAGTATTCCTAGATTTTGCAAAGGCTTTTGATACGGTTGATCATGCTATCCTGCTCAACAAACTCTAGAGCTCTGGAATAGGGAAGCATGCTTTAAACTGGTTTCAGTCCTACCTATCAGGTACATCCCAACATGTGTCCATCTCTGGCTCTAACTGTAACCCCCTGGCTATCACCTGTGGCGTCCCGCAAGGCTCTGTTCTGGGGCCCCTACACTTCTCAGTGTTCATCAATGATCTTCCCACAGCTTGTCAGGAAGCCTCAATACACATGTATGCAGATGACACAATCCTATATGCACACAGCCATAGCCTCTCTGACCTTCAGCACATACTTCAGTCTGACTTTTTGAGACTCGAAAACTGGATTTCCCAAAACAAACTGTTTTTAAACACTGACAAGACTGTAACAATGGTGTTTGGGACCAAGACTACATTTTTAAAGCTTCCAGCAACTGAGCTCCAGATTACAATCAACACTAACACCACCCTAACTCCTGTTACTAGTTTTAAATACCTGGGCATATGGTTTGACTCCCACTTAACATTCGGAATGCACATTGATACCCTGACAACCAAGACCTATGCCAAACTAGGGGTACTTTACAGGAACAAATCCTCCCTAAGTCTCCTGGTCAGAAAACGTATTGCACAGCAGATGCTAATGCCAATTATTGACTATGGAGACATAGTATATGGCTAGGCACCTCAAACCCACCTTAGCAAACTTAACACCCTCTACAATTCAATTTGTCGTTTTGTTCTCCAATGCAACTATAACACACATCACTGCGAAATGCTCAAAGAACTAGATTGGTCATCACTCGAGTCTAGGCGCAAAGTTCACCTTTCCTGTCTTGCCAGCAAATTCTTTATGGCAAGCTACCCAGCTACCTGAACAAGCTCCTCACCCCTACCACATGCAGCACCTATCACCTGAGATCAGACTCCAAAAGACTGTTCATGGTCCCAAGTCTCAACAAAGTATCCGGCCGCTCCTCCTTCTCGTTCCGTGCACCCCAAAACTGGAACAACCTACCGGAGACTCTTACATCCACCACCAGTCTAAGTTCTTTCAAATCTAAGGCTGTCACACATTTTAATGTGGTCTGTAATTGTTTCATACGCCCATAATACAAATTATTTTTAACTGTGCATGCAATGTCTTGTATATAATGTATACCCTGCTCATTATGTAACTGTATTTGTAAACATGTATTATTTGTCTTAACTCTGTGCCCAGGACATACTTGAAAACGAGAGGTAACTCTCAAGGTATTACTTCCTGGTAAAATATTTTCTAAATAAATAAATACATATATGTTTGTGTGTCTTTAACACACCTGTTTTTTCACTTATTCTGGTGCGCTGTGCCTCCCTTTTTTTTTTTTTTTTTTTACTATGTATGTATGTGTGTTTGAGAATTAAGATCGTATTGTGCGCATTTGGAGGAAATAACACAATCTTTAAAGGGACGTTTTCGACCAGTGTATGTTGCCTGTGCTCATGTATTGATGTTAAACTTGGGACGTAGCTGCACAGATAATTCAGAAGCTTCAGGCATATCAAATAAGTATGGAGAGATGTATGCTGGGCATTTCCAGAAGAGAAAGGAAAAATAATGAGTTGGTTCGCAAGCAAACAAAAGTCTGTGATATTATTACAAGGGTGAAGAAATGTAAATGTCAGTGGGACAGACATATCCAAGAAGAAATTGCCATTGTTGGATAAAAATCATACTCAACTGGATTCGAAGGGGTATCAAAAGACCGAGATGACAACAAAGGGTAAGATGGGAGGATGAAATCAGTAAAAGAGAGGGTTGTAGTGGATCAACAAGGGTGAATAGTGATGATATATCTATATATTTTAAATATGATTTTATATATATATATATATATATATATATATATATATATATATATATTATACACACACAGTATATGCATATAGGCGGTGGAACAGAACATATTTCATGTAAAACACACAAACATGCACGTGTGTCTGTGTTTTACATGAGAAATGTGATGCTCCACTTCCCTTGTAAAGACTCGCTTGAGCATATTTTCCTATCATGTTCCTGTTTTACAAAGCACAGCTGAGTGGCACATGTCAGCACAGAAGCTGTGCCACTGTTTGCAATATATCATTCCTATTGAAGCAAATTATAAATCCTTCTCTTGCAAAATGTAATTAATATGCCATATTAACAGTTTCTGGGAGTTTGTGATTGCACTTTATTGCTTAGTTAAAAACGGTATATTTCACTTCTAACCGAAGAAGCTGCACATAGCTTTATTTATTACAACATTTCAACTTTCTGAAACAGCTCATCAGTTTTAGTTGTGTAGCTTGCGCGGTGGATGTCTACCAGAGTCTGGGCAGCTGGGATCGTCACTCAAGCCTATTCCCGTGCTCTCATACCTGCCGGTTCAGTACTAGTTGACTCTGTCCCTCCACGGGTTCCCAGCGCTATCCTCACTGCATTTTGTGTCACAAAAGGTAGCAATCATCAACATACTTAACAGATCCTGCTAACTTTATGATAAATAAACCATGAATATGGTTTTGACATGATGATAATCAGAACAGTTTGGCATCATTCCATACAGTTCAAGTAAAGTCCTTACAGATTTACGCAGTGCATGGAAATAAGTTGATGGAAATTCATCTCCAGTAGAGGTGATTAGGCTTTTGTTATGATCATGTTATATAGTTTCATAGTAGATGAGGTTGAAAAAAAACATCCATCGAGTTCAAACTATGTTGAATTTAGATGACAGATACTTATACTATATTTGAATTTACAGTACAGTATATACTGTATATTGATCAAGAGGAAGGCAGACAAAATAACCCAGTAAAACATTATTGAATTATGTCTCATTAGGGAAAAAAGTAGTTCCTTCATGACTCAAGATAAAGTATTTGTTGTCTAAATTTAGCGTAGGTTGAACTTGATGGACGTATTTCATTTTTCAACCTCATCTACTATGAAACTATGACTCCAATAATGGTAATCAGATTTCTCCCTGGATCAACATCCTTCCCATGTTTTCTTATTTCGTATATCCCTGTATACCTTTGCTTTCCAAAAGATGTCAAAGTGTTTTTTTGAAGATATCTATTGTATCTACCATCACAGTCTCCACGGGTAATGAATGCCACATTTTAACTGCCCTTACTGTAAAATAACTCTTTCTTTTGTTGCTAGTGAAATCTCCTTTCATTCAACCTCTAGAGCTGACCCTGTGTCGTTTGTACTGCCCTTGGGATGAATAGTTATTTTTAACGCTTTTTGTATTGATCCTGAACATATTTTTATATAGTTATCATATGTATGCATGTCTTTATTTATATAGCTCCATTAATGTACATAGTGTTTCACAGCAGTAATACATGTGGCAATCATATAAATAACAAATAATACCTTAGATGACTCTTTTCTAATTTAAACAAATTGAATTTAGCTAGCCTCTCATAAGTCAGATTTTATATCCCCTTTATTAATTTGGTGGCTCTTCTCTGCACTTTTTTTCTAGTTCCGTGATATATTTTCTATGGAGTGGTGTCTAAAACTTATCCTTATTCAAGGTGTGATCTTACTAAAGCTTTATACAGTTGTATAATTATGTTTTCTTCCCTTCCATCCATACACCATTTAATGCAAGATTAGATCTTTTTTGCCTTTGCAGCTACTGCCTAACATTGGGCACTATTGCTAAGACAACTGTCTACAAGCACCCATAATTCCTTCTCCATCAAGGATTGACCTAATTTTGCCCCACTTAATTTGTAACAAGCCTGTTTATTCTTGTTTCTAAAATGCATAACCTTACATCTGTATTGAACCTTATCTGCCATTTACAAGTGGGGTGAAATTACATCCTGCACTGATTTTATTACCTTACACAATTTAGTGTCATCAGCAAAGATGGAGACTTTGCTCTCTATGCCAACCTCAAGGTCATTAATTAACAAATTAAAAAGCAGGTGTCCTAGTACCGATCCATGAGGTATTCCACTCACGACCTTAGCACAACCTGAAAAAGTTCCATTGATCACAACTCTCTGTTGTCTATCCTTCAACCAGTTTTCAATCCAGGTGCAAATATTTTTACCCAGACCAATTTATTTTATATTGTACACTGACTTGTGTGACAACGTATAAAAAGCCTCTGAAAAATCTAAGTAGACCACATCAACTCTCACAATGTCTCACATTTTAATCTGGTCTGTAATTGTTTCATACGCCCCTAATATATATTTTCTTTAACTGTGCACGCAATGTCTTGTATATAATGTATACCCTGTTCATTTATGTAACTGTATTTGTAACCATGTATTATTTGTTTTACTCTGTGCCCAGGACATACTTGAAAACGAGCGGTAACTCTCAATGTATTACTTCCTGGTAAAATATTTTATAAATAAATAAATAATAAATAAATCAACTGCATTATTGTGTTCTAAATTCCTACTTATCTTTTCAAAGAAACAAATAAGGTTAGATTTGGCATGATCTATCCTTCATAAATCTATGCTGGCTATTACTAATAATTTTGTTTTTTATTAGGTATTCCTGAATATTATCCCGTATTAAACCTTCAAGTAGTTTCCCCACTATTGAAGTCAGGCTTACAGGTCTGTAATTCCCCGCTTGTGATCTAGCTCCTCTTTTTAAATAAAGGCACCACATCTGCTTTACGCCAAACCTGTGACCTCTGCTTAGCTGTATGCCATGAATGGTTAATATGTGAGAAATGGTGCTGTGCTGAGAAATATACTGATAATAATACACTGTATTGTTTGATATGACCAAATACAGTAATTCCCATCTGGTTGCGTTCCTCATTAATTGTGGCCATGTAATTGTCTTTCAGCATCCCCCAAACCCTTTTTCTTTTAGCTGTTTTGCTAATCCCATTGTTCCAGTCAATGCCCAGATACAATTACCCATTTTGAAAATAAGTCTTTGTTCATTTTTTTCAATCTTAGATCACCATCTTTCCTGGCTAAAACTAAATGTTGATATTCCCAGGTTTATAAGTAAAAGTGATTATTCAGGCGCTAACTACTAATAGTGACAATAAATATAAAGTGCATACAATAAAGGTGCAAATTCACCCGTGTGAAGTAAATAAATAAATACGGTCTTAGTTCCCAGCTCAAACCCTCTGGTGGGACCTGTCTTCACTGGTTCCGGAAAGCGAGAATGTGTTCTAACAGTCCAGGGGGAGCATATGGGAAATAAAAACACAAGGCACAAAATCTAAGTGTAGATGTATAAAGAACCATGAAAGGTAAGCAAACTTGGCCCTATAACCAGCCTACTTACAAGAAGTAGGTGGTGTCAAAGCAGTGTACATATAGTGGTACAAACACTAATGGCAGGCATGGTTCTCCTTGGTGTCACTCTCAGCAGGTATAAGGACATATGTTATTGTGGAGAGATATACATGTGGAGAGAAAGGAACTTCATGGTGCAGATCAATGAGTATACAAAATCCCTTTATGTAATATATAAAAAAACGCACTTACAATAGTGCTAAAAAAGCCAAGCAAATAGACTCAAACAACAGGTGTATCCCACTGGTGTTAGTCTCACCGCCTCTGGAACTCGTGCTTCTCAGCGTACTCAGTGCACTTGTGGAGGTGATCCACTTCCTGGTTCGTCACGGCTATAACCTCACGTTCCTCTGATAATTCCTTCCTGGGGCTGGAGACTGTCAGCGTGTACACCGGCTGCTGCTCTGCGTCCTGGAGATCTTCCCACTCTACTCGAATTCGGGGCGAAACGGTGCCGCCGTATCAGCGGATCGCCGAAAAGCGGAGGGCCGAGAAGCGGGGCCCTGCTGTACAAACACTTCCTCATGAAGTCTCAAACGCAGTGACAAAACGCTCTGGGATTCTATTTTGGTGAATCATCACCGTCGTGACGTTGTGATGTTACTGCACACAGCGTACCTTGGACCACGGAGAGAAGCTCCAGAAACAGACGGTTATCTTCTATACCCACAGGGACGCTTCTAACTTCCGTATACATCGCTGATAGCCTGTCATCGGCCGTGGAAAAGTGGATTTCAATACAGATGGGCAAGATATTTTTGCAAATTTGGATCCGTGGCAGATCGGAAGGTTCCTTTGGTCTGCGGAGTTCAGCGGGTCAATGTCAAAAAGGGCGTTTCGTCTTTTGCAAATGTTTTTTTATTATTATTATTATTACCTATACACTCCACGGATTCCGCAACCCGTGGATGGACGTAGATACAGCAATCCGTTGGCAGATATTTAAGAATCTTTAAGTATCCAACAGTGGATTTTGAAACTGCCCAAATCCGTTTGCGGATTGTACAACGCAAAATGGATTTTGGGGGTAACATCCGTGAAAACCCTGCCTTTCCCCATTATCTCTTAGCATAAAATGCTTCCACTGCTGCCAGGGATTCTGGGTAATGACATGCAAATGAGCACAGTGTCACCGTTTGCTTCATGTCTATTTTAACATGGACACCTATAAGCATATGCCTGCCGTATTGCACAGCTTTCCAGCACAGCCTGAGTTAAACAAATGCATAGCCAGTAAAACCTATAATATTCACTCTGGAGTGCAAACAATGCTCCAAAACACAAAGCTGCATACAGTAGAAGATGTAGTATGCTGAACATCTCCATACAGTCAACTTGGCGATTTGCTTTTCGCTATAGGTTTGTGCACCAAAAGAAATATTTTTAAAAGATTGTTAGCTCATCCTGAACTTTTTTTGGTACTATACCATGTTGGGAAGATTGGGCATTTTCTCGTAGCTTTGTTATAGTATCTAGTGATAGAAGCTGGAAACAAATTAACTGCATCATTTGTATCATTTCATTTTTAGCATGTGTCAAAATTGGTTTGTAAATGTTTAGCGTTACCATTTTATATGTTATGCGATTGTAAAGCAATAATTTAGGAGACTTGACATGAGAACAAATAAAAATGATTATATAGGATTCAAATGCAAATGTTTCTCACAAAAATAGCACAGATTAAAAACTCACATTTACTGTACCTTGCATGAGAACATTTTCTAATAGCCAGGGTATTTAAATCACTATCATTAAGTTGGATAAAACCAGAATTAAGAAAATCCTCCATTCTCTATATCCTTCAACTAGTTCTTAATACAGAAAGATTTTTTATAGCTGCATGCTAAATCAGTAAAAAAACAAAACTGTAGTATGTTTCTGTATTTTTGTATTTGATAGACATTTACTTTATTAGATTCAAGGCATCTGTGCAAAAATAAATGCTAAACCTATGACATAAGATAACCAAACCACACTCCTGCAATTAGTTACCCTGAAGGATTTTGACAAAGGGTTTGGCATTGGTTACTACTCCCAGCCATGAAGGGCGCATGTCCTAAAATTGAGTATGGATAGCTAATGCTTTATTCTAAAAGTAGATGGCATCTAGACCAAGAGTGGCCAACTCAGTCCTCAAGAGCCACCAACAGGTCAGGTTTTCAGGACATCCCTGCTTCAGCACAGGTGGCTCTTTCTTTGACTTGAGGACTGGAGTTGGACACCCCTGATCGAGACACTCTCTTACACCAATATTTGTCCCTGCAAAATTTAACTAAAACATTCTCCAGTTTGCCCCCCCCCGTTAAATCACTTGAGAAGAGATCAACTCCATTCAAATGAATGGGACTATAATCTTCTCAGCACTGTGGATTGCTGAACTTCTAAACAGATCCATGGGAGATTCCAGTGAAGAATGGATAACTACATCTTACACAACCATTTTTAGTACTGAAGCTACAGATGTAGCTGCCATTAATGATCCCACTGGCCCGACGCAGCGGGTCACACACAGCACTCCAGCAGGAGCAGACACCATTATGAATGTAGCGGGTATTCCCCCATCCAATCGCATATAGAGTGTATGTGAGGGGGAACCTATATGTTACCAGGTGTGGTGCAGTATACCTGTCAGGCTCACAGGAGGACTGAGCCTCCGCTAGTGACAGCCTGGGGTGAATCCTCTGGAACGTTCTCGTCGGTCAGCGCCTCCACCTATGTAGGATTCTATAGGAATGTAGAATGGCCCTAGCATAGGAACCCATCCAGAAACCACATACACCAGGGTTATGGCTAAAAGGTTTACTGAACGAGCAAATAATACAATAACATCACATCATATCATATTGTATAGCAACACAACACAGAGTATCATACTTTAACAGTGCAACATCATCAGTATGCACAACGATATATATGCCACCCTCTGCCACTAGCTGGCAGCTGTAACCTTGCCCCTAACTGGGCTATAACCTCCTTACACAGTATTCCCAAAGTCCTTGTACCCAAAGTCCCAAGAGTCCCACAACCCCACCCACGTGTGGGACAGCGCTGCCCACTAAGATGAAGTGTATAGGTGGTGCACTTGGTGACTTGGATAATACCTGCCCGGTGCTCTTGCTACCGGGTGCGCAGATGACCTTTACTTGGAATCCCTTGCTCCAGGAGATGATCCAAGATGCCTCCGCCTCAACGGTGGGTGGCTCCCGCATGGAGTGATCCACCTTTATAATGTCTCTTATCTCTGCTAACGCAGAGGATGTTATACCTTCACAGCAATTTCCAGGATAGTCACGGTTCCTGGCTGGACCCTCACTTGTCTAGGTTCTACAGGACCCTGTCCCTAGTCTAAGGGGAGTCCCTGTAGTAACCACAAGCTGAGGTGAGTAGGGCCTTGCTGGGGGCTAAGGGGAGACTTCTGGCCTAGTGCAGGAGGCTACTTTCCTCCCTGCACAAACACACCCTCCCCTCTCTGTGTCCCAGCTCCTAACTGACAAACCCTGTCTTCACACAACATTGTTGCAACTTTGCAGCATGAGAGTCTGTCAGCCTTATTGGCTGTCTGGTTGCCTGTGACCAGGGTGAAAGTGCAGTCCCCAGAGGCTGCTGGGAATTGTAGTCCTTGGTGGCTCTCTTTAACATTGGGACCTCGTGCGCGCTGTGTAATGGTCACCGCCGCTGCTAACTGTGCAAACTGGGGAAGGTCCGTGACTATGGAGCGCCTCTTCTCACTCCCTGTAATGGCTGCCGTATCGCATCTGGGGCTATACTGCGCGTGCGCGAGCTTCCGCGTATGCACAAACGCACACAAGATGGCGGCGCCCTGTAGCTGATGTCGCCGGAAGCCCCCGGTGACGCGATCACCCCTGCAACTGTCCTCACGCTGTCTCAGGTAAGAGAGAGAGAACCGTATGTCTGGGGAGCCAGAGGGGACCTGGCTACATGAAGTTATTAGCTGCGTGTGGAAAAGGGGTGGGGTTAATGCACTACATCACCGTGCTGGCAGGTGACCGCGGGTGTAACACCTGCTGCATCTTATATTGTGCTCAATTGTGGACATGACTTGAGAAAAAACGTCATTTAGATCAAGCTGTAGGTTTACAGATAATTACTTTGATAATTTAGCCATTTCATTTATTTGTATTTTGTACGTACATTTCCTGGATAACTGATCCTGCATGCATGGATTTAAATGCTTAAAATCAATTTCTGAAATGTGCTACCATGTCCATTTAATTCTTAGGTTAGTTAATAGCCCTACGCACTTAAAAACAGCACTCGCTTGTCTGACAAATTAGATTACATATATTTCTTAGGCTACTGCATTTTGTTTTCACAGTCTGTCACCAAATAATAACAGCATATTGAAGAAACTTGCTTCATTATTTCCTAATGATCCATGACAATAATAAATATGTATGCAAACTGATTGCTGCTTCCCTTTCTCTAGGCAGAAGTCAGCACCAAGATTGTATGAATAACATAAAAAATGCTGTGATAGATAGCATCTACTGCACCGACACACTTTATTCGAGCAAATACCCGGTATGTACCTGGCAGATACCTGGAATGCGCCGCTCCTCACCTCTGACAAGCCCCGTTGCATTTGCCTTCCCAGCCTGGGTTCATGCCTGGCTGATGGGCGGCTGATCTGTTAAATGATAATGATTAGGATTTAATAGGCTGCAATGCTTCGCGTGTCTACCAGATGGCATAAATTCATGAATTGTAATGCAGTATATATATATGTACTGTGCAGTATTGCAGCCAACGGGAATAAAATGCTTCAATCCCTGCCGGAAAATAACTCAATGCACTCGGGCAGAAAACAGTCACAAACCTCAATACACCCGGGTATACCCGAATTCGTGGGACTAGCCGAGCTTGAATAAAGTGTGTCGCCAGTGTATGTATTCATCGTAATTACAGTACATAATTTTCTGGTATGTCTTCGACAAGATGTGGGAGTTGTTGATTTAATAACATTATTTAGTATATGTTTGTTGATTTCAAATAAGAGCAGTAAAATGTTGGGTGTATACATTAAATACAAAGGAAATAACATTAACAGCCATGCTGTAACATTTTGTGACATATTTCTATTAATACTGTATATACCAAGAAGATGACCATAAATTATTTTCTAATAAGTGGGATGAAACATGGTGTACCCAGAAGTGGGGCTCCTTAGTGGATACAGGAAGCCTTTGAGCCACAGGCTACTCGCAACTGATCTACGAAGAAATCGGGCCTCAAACTATAGAGCTGGATAAGACTGAAAACCGAGATGAGATGTTCTGTAACAGGGATAAACATCCAGTTTCCTTCTAAAAATTTACATTTCAACTGATACATCACATGGTAACAAGCTGCTCTCTCAAATTGAGCTCTTGCGCTAAGTCTATTATTGCTCTTAAATCCTTCTCCACCAAAGACTGACCTAATTATGTCCCATTAAGTCAGTATGTAGCCTGCTTATTATTGCAACTGAAACGCATAACTGTATATTTATCAGATACACTTGATCTGCCATTTATGCTCTTGCTCTCAATTTAACTAAGCTCAGCCACACAAAAAACTGCTTTGCTTCTACAAGCCCACACAATTTAGTGTCATCAGCAAAGGTTATTATATAGCGGCATCTTACTTGCTATTACTTCTCATTTCAATATTCAGAATGCTCTGTTGTTCATTATCTTTTTCTAAATATCCAGGCGGGTAAGGAATATATGTGTTTTTTTTTTTTTAATATTATCCACAGCAACACACTAAATGTACATATCTAGCATTGATTTAAAAAAAACCTTCAAATGTATTCGAGATTTGCATTTGACCTGCTGTTCTGGTTTTGGCTCTAAATAATGTTTTTTGTTTTTTGTCTGAAGCCAATTTTTGTGGCTTTGGACCTGGTTTTGTATCAGGCCATTTTAATAATAATTACATCATAGAACAACACCTTTTAAGTTATGGTGGGTGACAAACTCTCCAGCGTATAGCATGCAGCAAATGACAATATCACTCATGAGCTCATTCACAGGTCTCAGGCCATGTCCATAGTCCGCGCGCCACAAACAAAAGGCTGTACCTCAATAAGGTCGGCCATAACGTGTGCGAGAACGAGGGTGCGGCCGATTCTTCGCGTGACAAAATAATTTGATTTTGTCGCGCAATGGCCAGGGTCACGTGAGCGGTTCAGCCAATTAGGGTGAACCGCTCACATGATGTCACGGCCACGCCTCCCCATCACGTCTCCTCCAGATCCCAAAAGACCCGGGTTGCCTCTGCAGCAGGCGCGTGCGACGCCAGGCACTCCGTCGCACACGCCCACTATTTCCAAGCCCTCCGGCAGGCGGGCAACGCTGCTTTTCACCATTATCTCCCAGCATACAGTGCTTCCGCTGCAGCAAGGGATTCTGCATTCATAGAACTGCAATGCAGTTTTGCATTACCAGACAGCAAGAATATCCAAATAAAATTCAGCTAAAACCATCTTGTGTAAAAAATAAAAAAAAAGAGAGAGAGAGAGTCGTGGCCCTCCCTATAGAAGGGAGTTTTGGTTTTCTTTCTAAGTAATGTTTTGGTACAGTACTTAAAATCTTCATTGCTTTTGGGTTTGCATTTTATTTTGGTATGTATGGTTCTGGTAAGTGCTGATTTCACACACCTGTTTTTTGCCCATCTCCTGATTTTTCGTTCTCCTAGTTTTCTTCTCTATTGCCCATTAAATGAGAGCATTAAAACGCCAACTATTTTTCTTTCAAGGTTTTGAACTGCCCCATTGGATATCATGGCCCAAAAGAGCATGAAATATAGGACACGCCAGCCAACGCATGCCCCTGCTAGTTTTTATATGAGCTTAGTTTCCAGAGGTTTTCTTTCTTGCTTCAGATGTAATTTTTTTTTCAAGAGTTAACAAACTAAAAGCCAGTTGGATATATTTTCATTGATGTGTAGCTATCATGCGCTCTTAAGGCTGGCGCTGAATGAAAAGACACACTGAAAGTGTGCAGGGCTGGAGGGAAAGCACCGGGAATATGTGGGGACCACTATAAAGGTTGGGGCTCAGGGGTAAAACGGCAATCTTACCCCTGTCAGCTCATCCGTCCTGGGTCCAACGATTCCTCAATGATTGATCCCGCAGTGTGCATCCGGCAACAAGGTCACATGAAGAGAGAGGGGTGGATCCGGAGCAACAGCACACATCCTAATGACATCAGGTTCCAAGTTTCAACATCAAAGCTTTATTGGCAACACACAGATGGGACAGCAGGCTGCAACACAGCCTCCTCCTGTACGCGTTTCACGCTCTACTGGTGCTTCGTCTAGGAGTAAGGAGGGTGTCTGCAAGCCCTACATTTAAAGCAAAAACCCCGGGAACAGGGACTTGATTAAAATCGTAACAGCTGTGGACCTTAAATGAGAAACATATCTATCTTTACGGTTGCATAATAGTATATAGCAACCATATGAATGTAAACATAGCAGATAGTGTCCTAATTTCCTTAGTATAAATTGAAGAACAATCTCTTTATGGTACTCTTAGCTGAAAATCTTAATAAAATGAAAATAAAAACATAGAAAGTTGATAAATGTTGCAAAGATAATAGGTCTATTGAAACATGATCATTCAATTTTGTACTTTATAATTGTATTGTACTAGTAGAATATGATCTTAAATGCATCACAAAACCCAAGAAAAAAGGGGGAAGGGGGAAAGGAAAGGGAAAAGGGGAAGGAAGGGGGGAAGGCGGAGGGGGGGGGGGAAGGGGTATGGAGGGATAGGGAATGAAAGGGAGGGGGAAGGGGAAAAAAGGAAAGAATGGGGCAAAAGAGCAGAAATGTTCATAACATAATAAACGACAACATATTTAAAAAAAAATATACATTGTCTGAATAAACTTTTTAGGAAAAATGCAATCATAAAACCACGTGGGGGTAAGGCAATCTGTTCTATTGCCACACACTGGAATGACCCTGCACAGCCCAATGGACATGAATTATGATGTCTGGACACAGGATGTAACATGTCATGACTACGGATCAATCTGAGATGCCCCTGCTAGTTTTTATATGAGCTTACTTTCCAGAGGTTTTCTTTCTTGCTTCAGATGTAATTTTTTTTCAAGAGGTTACAAACTAAAAGCCAGTTGGATATATTTTCATATACTGCAGGAATTTAATATTTAATTAAATGTAATATTCTTACAGCCAAATGTAAAAATAAAATGAGTTGCTTGCTGAAAAAATAGCAAAATATTTTAGGCGCAGTATTGCATAAGGAATCAACGTAGAAGCTGTGGTGCAATAATAAGCAGACCCAGTGGGAAAATACCTTACATGGCAAGTTCAATAGGACTACTGTGCAATTAATAGCATTCAACTTCTGTATAATGGTATATTGGAGCTGAAGAATTTAACCCATGTGTAGTCACAGCAAAGTAAATACAGGCATACCCCGCTTTAAGGACACTCACTTTAAGTACACTCGCGAGTAAGTACATGTCGCCCAATAGGCAAACGGCAGTTCACACATGCGCCTGTTAGCATGTCCTGAACAGCAATATCGGCTCCCTACCTGTACCGAAGCTGTGCGCAAGCGGGGAGACTATAGAGCCTGTTACAAATGCGTTATTTACATCAGTTATGCACGTATATGACGATTGCAGTACAGTACATGCATCAATAAGTGGGAAAAAGTAGTGCTTCACTTTAAGTACATTTTCGCTTTACATACATGCTCCGGTCCCATTGCGTACGTTAATGCGGGGTATGCCTGTATAAAGGCCCATATTTGCCAAGTGATGCTATACCTGGGGTGGGCAAAGTATGGCAGCCCGTGGGATGGTTGCCGCTGGCTTGCCCAGGTAGTGAGGATAGTAAGAGAAAAAGAGGAAGGGAGAAGCTGGTGAGGCGGGGAATTTTGGTAAGCTTAGAAGGCCACATACTTCATGTAGATTCTACATTTAAGTAAATGGCCCGCAAAGCTTACCAAAGCTTGTCCAGTGGCCCTCTAGCCAAAATAATTGCCCACCCATGTGCTATACCATACAACACCTTCTAGCATCAGAAAACACCTTCTGGCCTTTGGGTTTTCCAAGGTATGTATGGGCCTATATTTCTATTTCAATGGATACTATTTTGCACATTATATAAAAAAATAATGTAAAACTACTTGTATCTATGTAACACATAGTCGTCCCGCCCCCCCCCCCCCCCCCCCCCCCCGGGAGATTTTGCTGCTACATGGAGTGTGGTGGAGCATACAGTACCTGCTGGCTGACAGTAGATCTGAGTCTCCCGCATGTTGGTAGGGGATATCAGAACAGGCTTCTGTGGGATAAACTGATTCGTACTCACGGTGACAGCGCCTCCATCTCTTGCAGGACCCTGGAATGAGGGGAGCAATCCCTGCAGGAGGGTTCTTTTCCCTTCCCCCTGATAGATTGCAGTCTCAGGCGAAGGTATAGTGAAACAGGAACCTTTTATTGTACACTGTAGACTTCACCGCATACACAGCAACAATCAGTTATTCGGGCCTTCACCCTCAGGATGCTTCCCTGGACAATCACTGCAGGTACAGGGCCCCCATAGCTGTCACTGCACTTCCCTGACTCCTTATTAGAGCCAGAGGAATAGTCCCCCACTCCACTCCCCTAAGGGAGGGAGTCCAAACTGTACAGAGCCCTGCACAATTATTCAGGTAGACCAGCCTCTCTCCAGGCAGGGTAGAGACAACTGACTAAATCAGGAAGTGCAGCTCAAGTACAGGAAAAGCAGGAACCAGTCCTGAGTCCCTGATTGGACACAAGGCCTGGTTGCACCACCTCCCCTGTGACTCGCTGAAGCTGCATAGGAGTGGGGAAAACCCATGATTAGTCCTGGAAGGACTGCTCTTACTGCCAAGAGAAGGGCAGACTGGTAGCCAGAAACCAGGCCTGGCTACATGTATATGGCAATTATAGAATAGCCTATTATTGTTTTTTGCTATAAGTGATTCTCGTACATACTGTAACCAAGTTGTAAAGAATTTGCCAAGAGATAACTATCAATTGGTTGGGAAGCAATGTTACATTTGTTTGGTAGCTGATAGTGATGTACCGGGTACCCGGAAATTACAAGGTACCTGGCATACTCAGCCATATTTTAAGTACCCGGAAATAACATGGGTGCTAGGACCTGATGCCGGGTACTTCCATCCTACTCTGCTCCCTTGGTCCTGCTCCTCAATCACCCCCCCCCTTCCTCTGAGGCGGTGGGACAAGAGGATGGAGAAGGGCTGCAGAGGAGGATATTAGCCGTCAGACAAGAAGGAAGGCAGCCAATGCCGGAGGGAGAGGAGGACGTCCGCTATCAGAAGAGGAGGATGACAGCGGGCAGAGGAGGGAGAGGAGGATATCAGCCGCCAGAAGAGGACGTCAGCGGTGGTGGAGAGAGAGAGGACATCAACCGGTAGCATAGGGAGAAGAGCACTGAGGACCATGTAAGCAGAGCAGGGTGGCACAGCAGGACAGCCAGGGAAGAGCACGCTGTATCCGCGGCAGATGCCGGAAGTCAGAGAAAACATCCGGGTCGGACTACTGGGGCCCGCTCCACTCACATGGTCTTCAGTCCTCTTCTCTTACCACCGCCGGCTGGCCTCCTCCTCCTCCTCTCCTGCCACTGCCCGCTGTAGTCCTCCTCTGCTGGCTGATGTCCCCCTCTCCCTCAACCACCCACTGTCATCCTCCTCTCCCTCCGCCACTGGTGAAGTCGGTATGTACCGGAGTTCTGGTGGGAGCTCCTTCCAAACCTCTGAACCCTTGGCACAGAAAGGCAGACTCCCCTGACACCCCCCCTGTGGACCTAAGATCATAAATAGTATACTTAGGGACGTATCAAAAAACTTCAGGTAGACCAGCCCTTGGCCTTGTAAGGTTTTGAAGGACATATCATGCGATCGGCGAATGGGAAAAAAAAGGATATTCAATTTGTTTTATTCAAATATCCGCACAATACTGTACCTCGGTGTGGGACAGACAGAAGCCTGCAGCTGGGGGAGAGCCGGGCATAGCGGCAACTGCTCTGACCGGCTACTGACCCCCCCCCCCCCCCCCGCATCCACTGCCCACCCTCCGCAGCCACTGCCCACCTGCATTCACTGCCTCCCTCCCCAGCCCCCCCCCCTTTGCAGCCACAGCACCCCCCTCCGCCCTACCACAGCCACGGACCCGACCTAACACCATCCCCAAGGTAAATCTGAATTTTATATGTATTGGGGAGGTGGGGGTATTTTTTATATGTATTCAGGAGGCGTGGGATATATTGTTTTTTATTATGTATTGGAAAGGGGGTGTCGCATTTTTTTCCATTGTGTCCAGTATTTTTGGACAAGCCACCTGGCAACCCTAACCATCATTGAAGACCATTTAGCTTTAAAATGCCTTTTGATGGCACTGCGCCCATTGAAGTATATCATGTTGGCCACCACTGTATTAGATTTGGAGTAGGAACTGAGTCCTGAAGGGAGCTTCTAATGTCCTGTAACATACATATAAATATAAGTATCCCCAAATAATTGGGTTCAGAGCAGAACGGACCCAGATTAATATCCAAGCTGTATATGCTGCATGTAGCCCAGTGTTGGGTGGTTCAATCTGATGTTCACACGGAGCCCGCTGTTTGAGTGGGGAGGTAATAGATTTTAACCGGTGTAATGCATGTCAGCATACCTCATATCCACGGTACATGCATACTGTACCACTGTATTAGTGCTTGTTAACCGTTTTATAACTACACGGAGTGAAACTCCTACTTGACCTAATAGCCAGCTGCCAGTGATTACCATGCATTTGCAATGGTATTTTCATTTGCGCCACAGCAACAAAATAATTTCAGTGAAAAGTGTAAAGTACACAATACACAGTTATACATATATATACGTTTTACAGTGACAGATTTCCATACTAATTATACTGATATTCACATCGAAACATAAATCAAGGTTTAGAGCAGGGGTGACCAACTCCAGTCCACAAGGGCCATCAACAGATCATGTTTTCAGGATATCCCTGCTTCAGCACAGGCGGCTCAATCAGTGGCTCCGTCAGAGTGACTGAGCTACTTATGGAGCCACCTCTGCTGAAGCAGGGATATCCCTTCTACTTGGCCTGTTGGTGGCCCTTGAGGACTGGAGTTGGCCACCCCTGTTTTGGAGCCTACCATACACATCAGTAATGTTCAGATTCCACATCTGAAAGTTTCCAAAGCAGACTGTAAAGCAATTTGTATATGAAAAGCCCTGTATAAATACAAGCAGCCAGATTTACTAGACTGCAGAAGCAATTCTAGTCACACTATTTCCATTTAAATGGCGATAACACAAGCTTGAGAGATTGCACAGTTTAGGAAACCTTGCCAACATATTCTATTCTTAGCATCATCCTTAATTGTGCCTGATATGTGTAAGTTAAATGCTCAGATGTTCTTCTTTTCTTCTTTGCATGAGTGGGAGAAGCAGATAGTCACATTCCCCCCCCCGAGATCTATGTAAACATATGCACTCTCTTTAAACCTGAATATTTATAAATAATCTACATAGGAGGTTCCATCTTCTATGCACACTTCACAAATTGATTCCTTTGTAAGAATAAAATCAGATTTTTTGGGGGGGAATGTATGCATTCTAACAGAAAAAAATATTGCAGAATAAATATACGAAGTGGCGGATTTCCCAGATGTCCCGGGCATACGGCGGCAGAATTTAGGGGCAGCATGCGCAATCTGCGCTTGCCAGCTGCTCATGCGCAATTGGCGCTTGCCGTCCGCACATGCGCGGCCGGCAACTGCCAATTGCGCATGCACGGCCAGCAACATGAAGTCGCATGGCGCCGCATTGCCATGGCAATGGGATGACGCAGCGCTGGAGGAGGAGGGCAGCACCAGGTATGTGCCTTAGGGCGACATTATTTTAAATCCGACACAGAGTATATTAAACTATCATAGTAAACCATTGGCAGGCAAGTGAACTGAGTGTAATATTAGAATGAGAAATGTATCACTGGCATCAAATAAACTTAAGAATTGAATATGTGAACAGAGGGTACATTCAAATACAAGATTTAAAAAGGAATGTTATTCAATATATTACAGCGTATTACACTGTTAATAGCTTCTCACCACATTGAATAAGGAGGGAGAGAACAATATTACTATTATACTGTATGCCAGATACTGTTTCTTGCCTCATGGACATAAAGTGGTATAACCATAATCACACCGTTATCAGTATAAAGGCTGATCGGTCACTTGGGAGTTATTATAATCCATCTCCACCCGCCAACATGAATATATATATATATATTATGCATCACTTCTATAGGATTGTGCTACCAAAACTGTGCTAACTTGTCCCACCTTTTTGGTTCTCAATATGTATAGTATTGTACATTTTGAATTTGGAAAATGAGACACTTTTATTTATTTCATCCACTACTGAGTTAGAAATAAGCCTGCTGCTGGGTTGCCGTCTGAGCTGTTTTGCTTTTAATGTAATCTTACTTAGCAATACCTTTTTATGTTACGGCTATGCTCATACTAAAAGATGGAATTAATCAAACTCTGCACAGTAAAAGCCTTACCTCCATCCTTGAGATACATTGATATGAATAATGTATAAATAGCTAGAAACTGCACTAAAATTATTGCATGATATCTTAAGGTGCATTTATTTGCTTTAGTACTGTACTTTTACTATCTGATTAAACCAGGCTAAGCTGAACAATACGCCTGTGAATTTAGTTTAACTTGACATTTGTTTTAGGTGATACAGTACCTTGAAAGGATTTGTGCACTTGTTCAAACGCTCAGATTTTTTTTGAACACCACAACTTTTTCCTTATTAAATTAACCTCAGCCTTAAACATTCAGGCCCATGTTTACTAAGAGATCTTTCTAACATAAGAAACCTTTCATCGCTGGAAGACACGATACAGCCCATTCAAGGCATACTCCGTCCAGGTCCCACAATGAGCAGCCACTTTACCTTTTATTTCAACATTGTCCCTTATTCCCTCTAGAGTGTAAGCTCTCAGGAACAGGGCCCTCATTACCTTCTGTATGCTTGCGCTTGTCTGTCCTTATTGGTACAGCAGGGCCCCGGCTATACAACGGGTTCCGTTCCAGGGGCCCGCCGTATAGTGAAAATCGCCGGAAAGCGGATCCGGCGATTTTCAGTTCTGTCCATGCACAGAACGGCGTTTTTGCCGTTCTGCACATGCGCGGCCTATGGTCTGCGCGCGCAAACTACGGCCGGGCGCAACTGCCCGTTCTGCGCATGCGCGACTGATGATCAAAGATGGAGGCCCCCTTCTCGGTGCCGGCAGATCGCCGAAAAGCGAAGAGCCGAGAAGCGGGACCCTGCTGTATGTCATTCTGCTCATGTAATATACATAACCCCCATTGTACTGCGCTGCGGAATATGTTGACGCTTTACAAATAAACGATCATAATGATAATTCAAGTACATATTGGCCTAAGTGCATTTGTGTTTATTCAATGCCCTAATAAAACTCCCAAAACGTCCGTTCGTATTTGCACTCTTTATCTATGACAGATCTTGAGACTTTGTCGTAATGGACACATCTTTTTTTCCCAAAATATTGGTAAACTTTCACATGCAAGCCAGAGAAAAAGTCTCTGCATGACCACATGAATATTCTTAGAATCAGAGACCCTGATTGTGTTAATACAGGATATACAGTATTAACCTCTTAACTCTTCCCTAGGGATCTGCAAAATGATTGCTGAAGTGCACGAACCAGGCAAACATTTCCGTGAGAACGACAAAGTTCTCCAGCAAAGTTTGCCAAGCATTAAAAGTCAGTGTTGCAAGTTCACGTGGCCTTTTACATATTGCTATTTACTGCCATTATCACAGCATGCTGGCATAGATTTGTTACATTTTGCGGTATTCTGAAAAAAATGATGCACCTCAGTGTGTTTTCCCGAATTTCCAAACACGACAGTTTTATGAAACATGTTGTGACAGGGTGAAACATAAGAGACATTCACACAAAAATATGTTGCAAAGCACATTGGAAGAGATTTGCACATCTCTTGAATATATTGTAAATAAATAAATTGTGATATCTGGCATGTATAGGAAGCTGCTCAGTACAATAAACAACTGGTGAGACTGGCTGTGCCAAAAAAATAGCCTCTACACAATGCCCCATTTTTAGTCTGTAAGTAGTAAGGTGAATGTTTGTTATCAGGATGACCACGTTGCAAGGTTCTCCCCTAAACACTCAGTTTTTTCTTGTTACAATGTGGTGCCATTGCCTCAGAACTTAATGCAAATGGGGAACGCAACTAATGAAGCATTTTCTAGACGTCCAGGGCAGGCCTTGGGGCAGTTGCCTTGGGCCCCGTGCCTTCGGGGGTCCTGCACTCTCTCCTCTCCCTCCTCTTGTCGGCTCCCGGGATCCAACTTCCACCTAACAGGAGAGGGGGGAGCTGGGGAGTCCCCAGGTCAGCACAGGACCACTTCTCCGCTGCTCACTCCAAGGTCAGTGTGAGCGTGTGGTGTGTGTATGTGTGTGTAGGGAGGTCCCTAGGGGGGAAGAGGTCTTACCTTCTCCAGAGTGGCAACGTCATCCCTCCTCCCGCAGCGTCGCATTGTCATGGCGACCCGATATCACATGACAGTGCATTGCCATGACAACGTGATGTCACAACGCTGTGACATAATGACGTCGCAACGCTGCCATAGGAGGGGTGTTGCTGGCTGGAGGAGGGGCCCTGCTGCCAGCATGCCACCTTGGGCCCCTGCAAAAGGTAACCCGGCCTTGGCCTAGACCTAAGGCACATTTATCAAGACAAAGCAAATGAGGCAGAGCAAACACGCTTGGGTCTATTTATATCATTTATATAATAACATTTTTTTCCAAAAGAAGAAGAAAAATTCTATGAATCATTTGAAGTAATCTTAATAGGTGCTACTTAAATTAACACAGAAATCATTACAAGGTTTTGATTGGTGCACCTTCTGCACTCTTTGCATTTTGATTAGTTTA